>NC_053407.1:16420131-16490131 GCF_016859285.1 Xiphias gladius | reverse complement strand
CAACACTGACCGGGCTGATGTTAGTTGACAGAGCATGATGTATAATGCTGGACTCAATCATTTGTACTTCTTCTCCTTTATTAGCATTGTAGAAAAAAAAAACTAATGAGGTGTAACTCGCTGCGACGTCACTTTTATTTACGTCTGCGTGACGTGAGGACTTTTTGACACACGGGCTGGTAGACCTGCCCCCCCCCCACCACCACCACAAAAAAAAAAAAAAAGCTACCCCACAGGCTGCGTTGGATGCTGCGGGGCCGAGGCGTGTGTACAGTAGGGTCTGTGCCGATGGTTGGCGGTCGTTGGGGTTTACACACTGAAGCTGAGAACTTATTTAGGGCTCATAGGCTATTAGTGGGGCTATTTGTTTAATAAGATAAGGATATGGTTTGCAGGCTCCCTCTGTCTACTTCACACACAGACACACGCGCACGCGCGAGCACGCACGCCTTCACACACGCACAGTTAAGCGACAAAATGCACATTATTTGCACCTTGGCACTATCACTATGACAAATTAGCCCTTGCAGCATGCGCTTTATTGCATATATGGGCTGAGGCAAAGCAGCTCATTTACAATCTATCACATAAGTCAAACGCTTAGCAAGGTGGGACACCGGTACCTTGTGTTAATACACTGGCATTAAAGAAAACATATTATTGTTATTATTATTATTATTTCTCAATATAGTTCTCTTTTCTATCTATAAAATGGTGATGGGGCCTGAATCAACAGACACAGTTTTTTTTTTCTCTATTTTCTTTATATTTTCTTTTTTTTGTTTTTTTTCATTTTCTGAACGTTTCTTCCCCCTCTATCTTTTACCATGACCATAAATTGCCTTTCACTTCTACTTAGTGCACAAGGCTTCCTGCAATCTGGCCCTAAATGTAAGAAAATTGTGCCATCTACCCGCGGTCCCTGGAACTGTAGCTTCCCGGGACCTCAGCCCCGAGTCCTCAGCTCCTTTTAAACACAAAAGGAAAAAGCGACCGGCGCAGCACACGCAGGCGCCTCCTCGCACATCCCCGACAGCAGATGCCGACTGCTACCAGGCTGCTGCTTTACAAGTAATGTGTGCTTTAAGCACCTGTCATCCACTCTGTAGCCCACTGCGTCTGTGTGTGTGAACGGAGAAGGCGGTGCGCGGCCACTGGCCACCTCTGCCTGGAAGAAGAGCGTAATGTGATGTTGTGGTTTTTCCCACATGATCAGAAGGAGCAGGGATTTACATAAAAAAGCAAGAAATCTATTTGGGAGACTTTTATTAAAATAAAATAGCATCAGGGGATAACTCTGGATTTTTTTGCCCCCTAATCTGTTGCACATCATATGTGACCCACGGCTGTAATTTATAACGCCCCCCCCCCCGCCAAAAAAAAAAAAAAAAAAAAAAATTATCATGTTGTTGACAAAATCCGAGCTTTTCTGTCCCCAGATAGTTGGTGGGTATAAGCGCGTTTGGACGTTGTTGACGACAGGAGAAATATTTCGAGCACCGCTTCCTACCTCATGCTCCTTGCAGTGCGTAAAGACCCGTCTGCCCCACACCACCCAGATATGAAACCCAGTGATCGCCTTGGCCCCGTTAAATAAGAATATTACGCGGTAGTGGATTGGTGCTGTTTAACCTAACCTTTTCTCTTCCTGGAGTTTTCATTTGCGCTTGGCGAGAAAGGAGAAATTGCGAAAGGAAAAAATGCAGAAAGAAGGGCCAATCAACACCAACATGGCAAAGTTCATTTGAAAAAAAAAAAAAAAAAAGAAAAGAAAAGAAAAAACACTACCAGACTTTCAAAAGGGTCGCAGCGCTTTGTGGGGATATAAATAGGGGAGATAAAGACAACTGCAGCTGATGTAGACCAAGAGTGTGAATATACCCCATGTTGAATTCCCCCCCATTTGGAGGAGGCTATTTCAGTTTTTCTTTTAACCCAAGCAAGCTCACAGTGAGCCTATCATAGTTTTGAATATTGTGTGCCAAATACATCAAATCGCAAGCTACTACTTGGCCACTGAGTAAGCTTGATAGGTTCTTACAGTCTATTATATATATATATAGATATAGATATATATTAATGCATTTACTGCCGAAAGAGGACTAAACTTTCATGGAGAAGAGGGCCGGTGGGTGAGAATCAGACAACGCTGTGCCCAGTGCTTTAAAGCAGGGAGGCAGCGGCTTTTTAGAGCACGTAGTTTGATTTGTTTTAATATACACGATCACACACAGAGGGGAGGACCAAGACGAGCGGTGAGCCAGAGGGATGATTTGAAGAGACCGCGAACACTCTCCTGGATATTAGACTGCCCCCCTCAGCCTCACCAGACCCTGGCGCATTATTTCATCAGGACTGCCTCGTAGGTATTGGTCGATATAGGGCCTACATCTTGTATTGATTTGTTACTCGGGGTACATAGATACTTTATTAAGATCCCTATTAGGCGCACCGCAGTGGTTGTCAGTCTTCCAGGGGTCGCAGCATTAATGTGTCAGGCTCGTCATTCTCAAGTAGTTTGGAGAAGGAGCCTGAATGTGACTTCAACTCACCTTGTGCACACACGTTAAGTTAGAGATCACGTGGTTTTTGGACGCCCCTCGGTGTGTGTGTGTGTGTGTGTCCCTAAGAAATGGGTGATCAAGTCAACTTAATTGGCACTGTCAATTGCGCAGGTCTGTTTACTCAAATCGTTCTCTTTATGCACATAAATGCGCGTCCGTGTGTGTCTGTGTGTGTGTGCGGGCGTGTGTGTGTGTGTGTGTGTGTGTGCAACTCGAGCCACATGAAGATGATGATGATGAGGAGGAGGAGGAGGAGGAGGAGGAGGATGATGCTTGCCACTGTGATGATAGAAGACACTGGACATGAACTTATTCGGACGTAAAATGCCGCATAAATTGCTCAAATAAGAGCTAAATGTTTAATCAATTTTGCATTCATTAAACGGGCAGGCCTGCCATGTCTCACACGGCACTGATGGAGATGTTTTCTATTTTCCTCCCTGTAAATGCTCTTTCTAGAGAACTGCGTTTGTGCGTGCGTGTGTGTGTGTGTGTGCGTGTGTGTGTGTGTGTGTGTGTGTGTTTGTGTGTGAGAGAGAGAGAGAGAGAGCCTGTGTGTGTTTGCCGAAACTTCAAACCCGCACTTGGCAAAGCTGCCTCAAACTGTGAAATTAATTTGGCGTAATTCTGGTCGATGCTGGTGGTAGACGGAAGGTGCTTTAACAGCAACAATCACACCCCGAGCGTTATTCTCTCGTCCAGCCTTAGCCACCGCTGCCGCCGCCGCCGTCGTCGTCATCATTGCCACTATTATTGCAATCAACATTAGCACCACCGGCACCCCCGCCGCTCACACGTTCCACAGGTGAAAGGAACGCGGAGTAGCGATGAATCCTAATCCTGCAAATTAATAGAAAACTCCTCATGAAGAAATCCCATGCACGTTGTTTTGTTTTCTTCAGTGGACTAAAACCAAAAAGTCAAGTCTTCCCGTTAGAACTTTCCGTCGAAAGCAGAGTGGAGTGAAGTTTGATGTGTTTTCTTCCAGTGTGAGGTCTGCGTGTTGTTCCGCTCCTCGGTGCAGGCAGCGACGCCACACCGTTCATTTAAATGGCTCTCTGGGTGCGTCTGGCCCCTTCTGCAGAAACGGGTCTTAGGAACACGGGGAAAAAAACAAAACAAAACACAAAGGCCTCCATGAAGTCAAAGCTCTGCTCTTCCATTACTTTGCGTTTTTAAGCGTTGTTTAGCTGCGTTTATTGGACCTACAGGCCTTAACCACTGTAGAGGTTGGATATATATATATAAGTCAAACGTATATGTACTTATTTATATATATTTATAATTTCCTTAATCTCTTGAGGCATAGAGCATGTTTAGATAAAGGTAAAATACAGGAAAACTTTGACACATACATACAGTAAAACTTTTTTTGTTGACTTTACATCCAACCTCCACCTACTCATAGTTTGCAGGGAATCTCCACAACTCCTTAAAAAAAAAAAAAAATGTATTTCCCTCCCAAATCTGCAAATTGTGTCTGTTGTTGCAGAACCCGTCTCCATAATATTGAAAATACGTCGTTTTTTCAACCCCTCTCTCATGTGTGAGCCAACCTAACGATATATTACAGAGACAATAAGTGTGTGAACACGTCTGGGCTCCTTCGCTACCGATCCATGGGCTCCCAGCCCCTCGTCATGTCAAGAACACCCCGCGCAGACACGCGTTACAGCCGCCGGATCCCCGCTTGATCAGAGTTTCGTCAAAGGGACCCACGTCTGACATTTTCCCCGTGGCCTGGTGGGATTTTGTACACGGTCCACACACTGCGGACGGGCTGATAGCAGCCGAGCAGCTGAAGTCCAGGATCAGCATCACCACATTTACACATCCTGTAAACCAATCATGATCCACGGGAGAAATTTAATCAGTCCTCCGATTTCCGAGGACCCTTATTATCTTCCCTCAGTGACCCACGAGCATCCCGGGACCTCAGTTTGGGGACCAGTTTATGTGTTTAGTTGATCATTTTCGTTGAATTACACTACAGTGAAAGGACAGTACTTCACAAGTTGCCGAGGACGCGCCTAACCCCCCCCCCCTCCGCCCTCAAGTGACCCCCGCAGGTCCTGGGACCCGCTCCGGGACCCCCTGCACTAATGAACAGTGATAACATGTATGACCGGTGGTCGCCCAAACACAGCAGCGCGCAGGCTGTTGTCATAGCTGGCTATGCGCGCGGAAATCGGTCAACCTCGTGAGAGGACAAGTCCTCACGGAGGGTCTCAGCAGAGGGGAGGAAAATGTGGAGGGGGGTGTCCGCCTGCAGCAGCGAGATGGCGCTGTTCTGCACGTTTAACCTCCGCTGTGCTCCGGCGCTCCGGCTGCTCGTTATGTGTTACATGTCTACCTGGGTTTCTTTCTCTCTTTCTTTTTTTTCTGCAGAATGGTTCAATCAAAAATATATGTATCATAAAAAAAATATTACAAAATGTGCAACGGCAATGCGGTGCTACTGCGAGGAAGTTCGAGTTGGGAATTTCACATATTTCACTGACATTTGGGGGTTTTTTTTATTGAAATGGTACAAAGGCATTTGTGGAGAAAATGAGTTGTTCTCTCATTCACTAAATGTTTAATCAAGTATGATTAGCAGGAAAAAAATAAGATAAGCAAAAATGAACACACACACACACACACACACACACACACACTTTGACAAACACAGTGAAATAAAGTTGAGATAGTTTATGTGCTGTACAATAAGCTCATAAGACCTCGCCACTACAGTCTCCAGAGCCGTTATCATCCGTGATATTTCGATTTTTTTTTTTAAAGAATCCGATGCTTTTGGCAAATATTTTGTGGTAACGGTCTGATCTGTCACATCGGGCTGTGTGTGATGTATCGAATTATTACACTTCAAATAGGTCCGGTGTTTTCTTTTTGAGGGCCACTGAGCCCGTGAATGTTCAAGGAAAAATGTTTTCCCCACTACCATCGAAAAAACGGACCTTTTTTTTTTCTCTCACTATGGGTTTCCAAATCTTTTTTCCCTTTAGACAACTCAAAACATGCTCTGCTGTCACCGCTTCCTTATGTTCCCCTAATTTATTATTTCGTGTCATTATTTCGTTTTTTAAAAAAAAGAAAATCTGCTTTCTTATTTGCTGATGATGCCAACGGCCTGTTAACCAAGGGTATTCGCTGATAAAACAAAATGTAAAATCACCATGTTATTATTAATGCCTTATACTGATATTAATCCCTGTCCTGCAACAATAATTCTCCTCTGGATTACTGAAAATGACACAAGGTAATTCTGATACATTTTCCGTTTTAATTGCCTTTTATTGCAGGTTTTACTCTTCTGTAGACTTCAAAAGTTGAAATGCAATTAATATAATCGGATTTTTCACCTCTTTCTTTTTTTCTGCAGAATGGTTCAATCAAAAATATATGTATCATAAAAAAAATATTACAAAATGTGCAACGGCAGTGCGGTGCTACTGCGAGGAAGTTCGAGTTGGGAATTTCACATATTTCACTGACATTTGGGTTTTTTTTTATTGAAATGGTACAAAGGCATTTGTGGAGAAAATGAGTTGTTCTCTCATTCACTAAATGTTTAATCAAGTATGATTAGCAGGAAAAAAATAAGATAAGCAAAAATGAACACACACACACACACACACACACACACTTTGACAAACACAGTGAAATAAAGTTGAGATAGTTTATGTGCTGTACAATAAGCTCATAAGACCTCGCCACTACAGTCTCCAGAGCCGTTATCATCCGTGATATTTCGATTTTTTTTTTTAAAGAATCCGATGCTTTTGGCAAATATTTTGTGGTAACGGTCTGATCTGTCACATCGGGCTGTGTGTGATGTATCGAATTATTACACTTCAAATAGGTCCGGTGTTTTCTTTTTGAGGGCCACTGAGCCCGTGAATGTTCAAGGAAAAATGTTTTCCCCACTACCATCGAAAAAACGGACCTTTTTTTTTCCTCTCACTATGGGTTTCCAAATCTTTTTTCCCTTTAGACAACTCAAAACATGCTCTGCTGTCACCGCTTCCTTATGTTCCCCTAATTTATTATTTCGTGTCATTATTTCGTTTTTAAAAAAAAAAGAAAATCTGCTTTCTTATTTGCTGATGATGCCAACGGCCTGTTAACCAAGGGTATTCGCTGATAAAACAAAATGTAAAATCACCATGTTATTATTAATGCCTTATACTGATATTAATCCCTGTCCTGCAACAATAATTCTCCTCTGGATTACTGAAAATGACACAAGGTAATTCTGATACATTTTCCGTTTTTAATTGCCTTTTTATTGCAGGTTTTACTCTTCTGTAGACTTCAAAAGTTGAAATGCAATTAATATAATCGGATTTTTCACCTCTTTTTTTTTTTACTACGTCAACAATCATAGTAAATTAAAGCTTTAAAATCTCTTAAACTGGTTCAATTAACCGTTGTGATAATGCGTTTGTCTGAAGTGAAGGATGCTGAGGCGAAGCTCTCTAAGACTGGATAAGAACAGATTTAATAATAGTTTACTATAATAGTTAGAATTATTACTTTATAATTACTAGAGATACTGTATTATATATACACACATTTAGCGCCATAATTTGAATACTACTGTGAGTATTTTTCTGTGTATGCATACTTAAGGAATTAGTTAAACTGAACATAAACCTCTTAATTTACTTTAAAATTTCCCTCGCTCAGAATATAAATTCTGCACTGAAGGTGAGTAAAACGAGGGACTTAAGCCGGAGACATTTCATGATGCTCACATGTTGTGGGCTCAGTGATCAAGCCTGGCCAGTCCTCTGAACTTTACAACTATATGTAAACAAGTTGTCAGTTCGGGAATAATCTTCTTTACTTTTTATTGGAATGAAAATTCAATCTCCCAAGCTTAGATTAGGCAGACGAGTTTTTTCTCTCCCTCTCTTCTTCTCTTTTTTCGTTCCTTGTCATTGGTGGGGCTGGACTTTGGTGGACAATAATGCGGCAATTGTTGATGCTTTGTGACCCATAAAATTTGAGGGTGGCTATTCTGGCTTTGGTATGTAATTATGCAAAACACTTTGCATAAAGACTTGCCATCCGATCTAATGATAGAGCCTGGAGTCTCATTTCCAGAGAGGGAGGCACTAGCAAACCCTGCACTCCGAGTGACGGTGGAAAAGCTGCCATAATAAAACCTAGACAAACTGCACATAAGAACACATGCTATTGTTCAGGTAATTTTGTTGTGGTGTGGGTCTTTATACAAAATGGGGGAGCTTATTTAAATGTAACTGCTACTTACAGTATGCCTTTTTGCAGAACATCATATTTTTTGAACCATGTTACCATACAATGATGCATATTTAGATTTTTTTTTTTTTTTTTTCATTAGACACCACTGTCAGGTTTTTTTTTTTTTTTTTTTTTTTTTTAATTATTATTATTCTGGATCTGGGATCATTTTAAGTGTAAAATCTTCTGGTTTTGACTGTGAGAAAAAGAAAAGAAATGCAAACATGAGGGGGAAGTCAAACCTTTTTACTTGATGTGTCTGCACTGGGGAGCAGATAAACCAAAGGACACAGTTCAGGTTGATCTTTGGTATTGAGGAAACCTATTTCATGGCTCGCTCTGGGTTTCCTGACTCGGCGGCTCTGGAAAGACTGTAAATACAAACCATGTTTCTGTGACAATATTTACTCTCTTTTTAGTTTAGAGAGAAATAACATGTTGAAGATTTACGTGCAATAAATACGAGGGTAAAAAAAAAGCAAGATAAATGACTGTAACACAGATACTTTTGGTCAGAATTTCCAGGATGTTTATTAAAAGACTGCAGCCTGCATGCCTTTGAGGTGTGCACTATCTGGGATATTCTGTGTGTATGCACATAATAAACACTTGTGCCGCCTGACAGAGGTGTGAATCTGAGAGCTTTTCTAGCAAATGAAGTGCCAGCAGAGAGAGAAATAAAGAGATCTGCAGCTGTCAGGGGTCAGTCAGGCAGAGATTGCTTCTAGAGATCTTTTGAAAAAAATCACACGTTTGAAGGCTTAGTGCTTTGCTGTCTTCGCATTTCAAGCTCAGATCAGTGGAATCAAAAAAAAAAAAAAAAAAAAGGAGGAGAACATGGGTTGGAGAATTCTGATGTTGGGATGGACACGGGAAGAGTGCTTTTTGGAAGGCAGGAGACAAGCCTTTTACCTGATCCTTTAGAGGAAGGAGGAGAGCCCAAGTTTTTTGTTCTTACATTAAAACATGTATCACACAATTAAAGCTACAGTGTCTCTAATGTTTGTGTGTGTGTGTGTGTGTGTGTGTGTGGAAATTTAATGTACAAAATCTGCTCTGCACTCGCCTCTAATTTGCCGTGTGTGTGTGTGTGTGTGTCGACAGTAAGAAGGAGTGAAGGAAAACAACTCTGAAGCGTTTCGTGACTCTCATGGATTCAGTTCGCTGCTGCTGGAAAACCTTTATAGTTAATATGTGGAGCCCCTCTTCAACGCAACTGTTTAGACACAAGAAAACAGAAAAGGGGGAATTAAATTAAGAGTGTTTTACACTTCATTATTAATTATTTTCATGATATAACTCACCATTTTTACTGTGACTTTGCTATGCTTTTCTGATGCCTGAGCCAAACTGAATCTCTTGCTGCACTGAAATTTTGTGGTGATCACTTGCTAATTCTAGGTCTTCGCTGAGTGATCAAACATTTTATTTCTCGGCAAGCTTCTCAGATGGATCCAGTTTATTGCGAAGCTGCTCTATCACATGCAAGTGCAAGTTACAAGTGTTGAAGTTAAGTAGTAGAGGAAAGGAGGTGAGTGAGCCAGTAATCGAGGAGTCATTAACAAACTAATTGTGAGTATGTTACACTTATTTGTTCATGTATGACGTCTGCATGAAATGGTGGAAGCCCAGCAATGGGCTTGAATTTTTGAACCAAGAATTTTAGCTGTGAAGCTCAGAGAATCTAATATCCACAATATAATTGAAGGACTAAATTGCTTAAAGTCTGGGAGCTGCATGTTGCAAATTAAATTAAATTAAAAATACATGACAAGGTTATTGATTTTAACTTAAAACAACAGAAATGTATCTTTTCACATAAGCCTGGTAGACCTGCTTTACTGTCTCTCTCACTCACTCACTCACTCACTCACTCACTCATTCACTCACTCAAAACTGTAGTACATATTGCCAAGGTGTTGAGTCCAGCCAATCACAGCTCTGGACGAAAACCGACACAGTGAGCCTCCCTTTAAGTTTGGATCTTTGCATCTTAAGACATTTTATATTGTTAAATAAGGAAGAAGCTTCATTCGAGTCTGTCTTTTTGTTAGATTTTCCTCCACATTCTTCCTCCACGCGATATAACGGCAATAATAATAATAATAATAATATAGTTTCTACCAGCAGGATTCGCACTAATACACTGACAGTAAAACACATAGCAAGCCAATCCTTAAGCTGATCTCGAAACTCCCACCGTAGCAGGAGAGGCAAGATTTGACACTTTGATACCTAAGTCGACTGACAGCGCTCCCTCTGCAAGGACTAACATTATCTGACAGACAGGTTTGCAGTGTATCTAAGCATTTTAATGGTGGAAAAAGTAAATCTGTTTAAAGATGAAATAAGAGAATTGTGAACAAAAGAGAAACTGTTAAAAAAAACAGTAGCAGAGAAAGGGAACAGAGGTCAAATAGGCACAGTACGACTGATTATTTGATTAATCTTTTTGACATTGAGTCTTTCAAATACAAGAACTAAAGAAAAAAAAAATTTCTTCAAGCAGCTTTTACCTTGATATTCTCATGTTGTCAGTCACAAGTGAGTTCTGGAGTAACATGTCTGTCTTAATGTGAACCTTAACTTCTGAGTGTGTTTTGTAACTGCTTCTTTTTTTCATATGCCATGTGATTTCTTTTGCCTGCTTCCTGTTAGGGAGGCAAAATATGCAAATCCCATCAGATTTATAACACTCGATGCCTTTCAGTTGTTCATGTGCTTCTGCTGTGGTGTATTATTATTTTCAAGGGTTCTCAGCAGGACATAAAATGATCATAAGTTATTCTTCCACCTGACAAAAATATTTCATTCTCCCTCTATTTCAAAGATGGACCCAAGTAAAAGTGATAATGACGGGATTTATTATCGTCTGAATGGATGACGGCAAGCTGATTGCTTTGGACGGAGCTTCATGCAATGCTGCATATGAAACAAAATATAAATTGACAGGGAATGATTTCGATGTAGTAAAAATTCTTTCATGTGACAGCATCATGTGCTCATTAAATCATCCGCAAAACAGGTGATACAAACACTTTCATTCAAACGACCACAAAGGAAAACCACTGGACTTAATTCATCTGAAACTGGAAATGAGAGCGGAATCCTGTCTGAAAGAAAAGCCCTTCAGTGAACTCTGAAGCTTTTGTTTTTGCTGTTAATAGTATTCCTCAAGTTTTTTTTTTAGACAACTAAGTAAAACTTAGTTTGTCTTGTTAATTACTTGTATCAACCATTTGGAGCTCATTGCATCAGCCCTATATAATCTAGAATTTATGGAGCTGTACAGAATGTTAAGTTTCTGGTACTTGAACAGTTTTGGTCCGGTTATATTTGCTTCTCCTTGGCAGCATTTGATTTTTCTTAGAAGCTGGCCTGTATTGAGATCCAGTGGCTTCAACAGAAAGACCTCTGATAGGCCTGGTGTTAAAAAGCTCTGATCTCAGCCATGACAGCTTAGTCCAATCAGCCTGTTCAACATGCTGGTTTGACTGTCACTTTCAATTTTCACATGACCCCTTGGTCCTAGGATGGGGGATAAGTGGCAGAAAGTAGGACTGAAAGCTCATATTATTGGTCTGACAGCTTCACTCATCTGAAAGTAATGCAAAATGCAGTTCATATTTATACCCTGACCTTATGCTCAAAC
Organism: Xiphias gladius; assembly: GCF_016859285.1. Taxonomy (NCBI): domain Eukaryota; kingdom Metazoa; phylum Chordata; class Actinopteri; order Istiophoriformes; family Xiphiidae; genus Xiphias; species Xiphias gladius. Next base: position 16,478,647 of record NC_053407.1, on the reverse strand, counting down.
AGGGAATCCACTGTATCTACATGTTAGGTGCCGAGACAAAGGCCAAAAATGGTGGATTCCTGCAGCAGCATTTGTCAAAATACATATTTTGTTCGGACAAATTTCTCAGCAGATGAAAGAACAAGAGAGCAACTCCAAAAGAGTTCGCCCCTTTAACAGTTGCATTGTAGCAGAGAGTCTGACTGAATGTTTTTTAGCCAAAACAACATATGGAGCATTTTTAGGTGCGGGAGGCAAAACTACATGAAAGAACATTTATCTGTTGCTACACGTGCACGGCTGATCATATTCTCAATATCCTCCCTGAAATGCTTTATCTGAGCCGTATTCATGCACATGTAGGTCATAAAAGAAGAGCGCTATCAGTGGTGGTGGATGTGGTCATTATCAGACATGGTGCTAGACAGAAGGGAGGGGTTCATTGTTCACTGTGCGCTGCCTGCCCAATGACTGAATAAGGTGTGTTCATTGTTCATTCTCTCTGTGTGAAAGCCACTGGCTCCAGTTTTTTTTTTTTTTCCGCCTGTGTTTTTACTGCGCATGAATACGACATTGCATGTAATGTGGCGACTGTGAAATACTGTAATTTGTAAAAGGGAAGTAAATGAGAGAAAATGAGATTGTTGGTTCACCTCCCACCATAAAAGCATCGACAATATTGTGTCATTTACTAAAAGGCTGTACGTGACTGATGGTGTTTGGTTTGAAAACGTTCTCTCATCAACCTGAAGGCAGGAAGCATGTTAAATATCTTCCAAAAGAACATTCAAGTTGAACATGAATAAATAAAAACATTATTAATGCTAATACAGAGTTTCTTTTACCCTTTTATGTGCCAGTGTTTTATGTTTCAGTATCAGCCACCTGTCTTGATTCGGCGATATCTCAGCGTATTTGCCACAACTCCGGCGGTAAACATGGAGAGGTGGGTGATGGAGCACTAAAGGTTGTTGTTGTTATTGTTGTGTTTTTGAACATGTATAATCCACACGTCTTGTCCCCTGCCTGCCCTCCTAATCCCTTGGCATGTGTTGATGACATCACATGGCTACTGGCTCCAAGTTCCCGTCCCCCTGCAACTGTCATTAACTCTGTGAACAAATGAATAATGACTGGGAGACTCGCTGGCTCCCACCACTGACCTTGGGTATTATTAGAGTGACCTCTCTTTGGCTTGACCAAAAAAACCTTTTTGATATCATTGCTGGAAGTACACTAGGAATGATGGCCTGTCTGCCGGCGGAGGAAAGCCAAGTATTACCCATGGGGAGGAGGGGATGATGCCGTCAGAACCACCGGTGTCGTGTAAATCTATACTTTGCTCCCACTGCCGCTTCATGAATACTTAATTAGAGAACGCAGCCCGAAATAGCCGACTCACAAGTTGCCTGACCTCTCTTTACCAACAATGCACAATATTTGGGTTCAGCTGGGCGACATGGTCAGATGACATGTTTCGCCGTAAAGGAGGGTCTTTTGGGAATCTTGTCGCAGTTGGCCGTGGGACAGAGAGAGGAGAGGGCCAGTCAGGTGTGGCTGTGGCAGGAAGCATCTCCATATGTCACAGAGATGGTTCTCATAAGAACATGCTGGAAATCACATGCTGATACTGATCACAGCCTGCAGACAGATGAGTGTGATTTATTGTCAGTTGCAGTGGTGGAAAGTAACTAAGTACATTTACTCCAGAACTATATTTAAGTGCAATTGTAAGGTACTTACGCTACATTGATTTGACAGCTATAGTTACTTGCAGATGACAATTTTACGTAAAAAGCATATGAGCTGATATAATATGCTGCATTTTCATAGATCAAACTACAGTGAGCTCCACCTCAACCAATCTACACAATGACAATGCTGCATCAGTGTCAATGTATCGGTAACAATAATCCAATAATATAATACTCAATTTGATGCATATAGTAATGTAACACTCTGCAAGGGGCCATTCTCCATAATGAGCACATTTACTTTTGATACTTTAGGCACCATTTGCCGATAATTACTCAGGTAAAAGGCGTTTTATTTGCATTTGAGTATTTTTACATTGTTGCGTTGCTGCCTTGACTGATCCAAATACTTCTTCCACCTATGGAAAGTTGTTCTGGAGAGCGTGTGAGTCGGAATCCTTCCTTTTGTCTAGAACAAACAGTGGTGTGAACAGCAAGTAGGGAAGGAAGAAAAAGAAAGAAAGAAATTAGATTTTTCATACATACAGTGATGTACACTTACGTCTTGAAGCATTGTATTGAGCAGCGGTGCAGGTACTTAAACTGTTTAACTTTTTTTTGTTGTTGTTGATTGGACTACATTTATTCGACATCTTAGATTACCTGTTACTTTACAGATTAAGATGTTACAAACAAAATATGTAACGAGCTTATAAAATATCATGCATTGTTTTAGAGTTAACTATCCAACAGTGTATAAAAAAGTCAAACATTGCTACACCTTGACCAGCCACAGTAGTTGAATGGCACATATACATCAATGCCTCGGTGATAATAATCCAGTCATATGATAATTGTAATGTATAAACTGAATTATGCAGAACTTCTACTGGTAGTATTTTCCTTTGGGCATTTTGCTACATCTACCTTAAGTAGAGGTTGTGAAGACCTCCATCACTGGTATAGAGTCACTTTGCATGGAAACATTATTTAGGCTAGTTAACAGGTAAGGAGGAGCCTCCTGCCCTTCACTCCCACTCAGAGAAAAAAAAAAAAAAAAAAAAAGTCTAATTACAACGCTCTGAAACAGCCAATGGGAAATTAGGAAATGTATTGTAACGCATAAAATCTAAACAACCGGATGCATTTTCACGTGAACTTAGTCTGTTTTTCTAATTAACGACCAACAAGCAATCAAAGAATGAATAAGTGGATTGCACGAAACCGTCGGATTGCTAATCTCACCGGCAGTGCCGGAGAGTCCGTCCCTACATGAACTATGACAAAGACGGACAGAGGCCGCAGCTATTTAGAGCTCGCCCGGGACGAATAAATACCTGGGATGGAAAGGTAGAGGCAGGGACTGGCTGGTGTAATCAGCGTAGCCGCATCAAGGGCTCTCCATCAGTACAATCTGTAGATTGCAATAAAAGTTCCCAGAATTGCACCGATCAACCCGATCTAACCCAATAGACAATCACAGCCTCTGATCTCAGGCCCAATTGAGACATATCCCCAAGCTGAATGTCTCAGAAATTAGACCTACTCGGTGTGTCCATGATCCGGAGATGGACGGATAGAGCAGGTGCTTCCCCCCCCTCTCTCTCTTTCACACACACACACACACACACACACACACAGACACACACACACACACGCATCAATCGATGAGCTTCATAAAAGGTTTGTTATTGACGACTAATTTATGTTGGTACAATCATACCCAGCTTTGCATGAGCCCGAGGGGGCGAATGAAGACGCTGTCAGAGGGGGGGGGGGCAATGAGTGCTTTGGTTATGTGGAAGTAACCGAAGCCGCGCGACAGCACTGGGCGACCTCCGGTCGTTGGAAATCACGAGCTGGGGAAAAAAAAAACCCGCCCCCGGTTCACTCGGGCTGCCGATGGTGTCGGACGGACACCGACAAAAAGCGACGTGTGAGTCGCGGGGGTCCTGCTCGAGTCCCGCGTCTCACGCGTCGCACGACTGGGACAGAGAGAGAGAGAGAGAGAGAGAGAGAGATCTCTAAAAATAGATCGGCTCGGGTTTCGAGACACAGGGTTTTTAAGGGACATTCCGTCGATTTCCCGCAGCGTGAAATAAGTCAAGGCGCCAGAGGTACTTGAGCTACGCGGAGGCGACAGTAAATACATTTAGACGCAGCAGCGTCACTTCGGCACTTCCGCGTTTAGTTTCTCAGAAGTGACCCCGTTGTTAATTAAAATCCGGAGGTGTCACCGTTTAAGGATGCGATGAGCCTGCGCTCCTGGACATCACCTCGATCATTTGCCCAAGCAGCCCGACGTCTTCTGCTTTCATTTAGTTTTTTTTTAAATCCCATTCAGAGGTCTGCAGCCTGCATCTAACACCTCCGAGCCTGGCACGACAAAAAGGTCCAGTCCAAAATATTTTAATTTGACTGTAAATGTCCTATAATAATGATAATGATAATAATAATAATAATAATAATGACAATAATAGTAAAAAAAATAGTAATAATAATAATAGTAATAACAACAACAACAATACTACTACTACTACTACTACTAATAATAATAATAATTATTATATTTTATATAATTTATTATACAAATTACATTATTATTATTAAGTGCTCTATTTTTAGTATTGCAGTGACATGAGCTAGTTTAAGTCTGCATGTGTGTGGGAGAGCTGATACAATCCCCAGTGCACTGAAACATTTCCTCAGGGGCAGCCGCATTCTGCCGGGAAGTGAATCGTGAAACGCGGCGGACTTAGAAACAGAAAACAGCAGGTTTAATGTCCGCCCGGCACCTGCCACGACTTGGATGTCGTGGACGAGCGCGACGCAAGGGAGGAAGGAGGAGACCCGCTCGACGACAAAGGGGACGAGGAGGCTGTGAAGGAGTGGGCGACGAATGCGCGCGGACCTGGCCTTTCACAGAAAGTTGAAATGCTCTAGGCAAAGACCGCATGTGACCAAGGTGGCCATGATGATAGAAATCAGCATCGGAGCAGTAATTACAGTATAGTTTATGGCTGGCTGCCTTTGCCAAAAACAGTAATTGGAGCACATCTCTTCTTTTAACCAGAGAAAGCGTTCAGCTTGGAGGATGGAGGTAGCTGTGAAAGCAGTGATGGATACTATTGTCCAAAATGTGACCCTCTATTAACATCTCTGGGCAGCATCTGGATCCTGTCACCATGGAAGAGGACAAAAGTCATTTTCTCAACATACCAAATCCCCTCTTTTTAAATGCCTCCCCCCACCAATAAATGGGTGGAGGCCAGCCCAGAAGCCCAATCTCTGCCTTTATCACTCTCCACACTACCACCTCTCCATCCTCCCCTTTGTTTTGCAGGTGTCTCCAATTACCTTCTAATTTGCCTCTAATCTTGGCACTGTTCTTAATAAACATGTTTACCCCCCCAAAAAAAAACCAAAGTCGCTGAAAATCTGGGCAAGAAAGAACACGTAGCAGTGACATTGGCCTCCGCTGTGCCATCAAACAATGTGCGGATTTATTAATTTCAATGTAGAAGTATTGCAACCCATCAGGGAAGTGAGGAGTGTCTCTGGGTGATAGATGCAGGTTGTCGGGTGCCATTTCATTATGAATTTTCTTGGTGAAAGACGAGTGCCAAGGACCAGTCAATAAAATGCAGGGACCAAGAGAGAAAGAGTGTTGCTAAGAGACAGAGATGCAACACAACTTCCATCAGGAGCTTGACTCTGACCTTATGCAAATTAGCTTCTGCCAAATCTTGTCTGTGAAAGCAACCGCAATGTCACCAACACCTGGCCTAAAAAAGTGCTTTAATATCTAGATTCCTCTCAGGAAGCAAAAATGCACTTTGAAACGTGCAACAGTGCAACAAATCCAGACTCCAGCACACTTGTTAAGGTTTTAACTGAAATACGGGAGTGCCTGCTGTGATAAACCTTTGATTCTGTTTCACTATCTGAAATAAAAATGTTTTTCCCTTGAAACAATGCCCTGAAAATGTTGGTGATATTTTATTAGCTGATACGTTTTCCAAAATTGCCTGTGTATGAAAATTCAACTACACCTACAGAATATTAAACTTAATTGGGAGAAAGTGCTGCATCTTAAACTGCCTTTGATATCTTTGTCATTTCCCTTTATGCTAAAATCTGCTGGGTAAACCAGAAGCATGACATTTTGCAGGAGATGTCTTGGAGGGACATGGATTTTTCACGTGAGACATCAGCACGGTGCAGGTTTCTTGACCTGTATGTCATTTAAGACAAGAATGATAATGATGGTTGGGGGGGTGGAGGGGGAGGTGAGATGGCTGGAGAGGGCAGAGAGGTCGCGACCTGTAAGAACGGGCTGTATCAGGTTGTAGCAGGTTATCTGAAGTGGACGCTGATAATGGCCTTTTAGACATGCCAGGTTTGATCCTTTCACCGCAGAGGAGGGAGGTTTAATCAATAGTCTGAGTAGATCGGTGATATGAGGTTACTGTATGAGCAACTAGTAAGCAGCCAAACAACAACATGGGCACACTGGTTAATTGGCTGGACATTTGACAGGGTCAACATGAGACAGAAAAAAGATCCAGTTATCAATAGAAAAATGTTATGAGCACCATGTCGTGGGGCGTTAAAAATCAAATCAATTGTATATTGATTGCACATTATGCTATTGGCTCTTTATGCAACAAACATCTGGGAATTTATAAATTATGATCACAGCATGCCCTTCACAGATTAACTTGTGGGTGCAATAAACCCAACTTCAAGGCACAGGCATAAAATAGCCATTTTAATCAAAGCTAAGTGAAATATAGATCCCTTTCGTCCTGCGGTTCTTCACATTATGCAGAGAGACGAGCGGGAGAGAGGAAAAAAGAGAGGAAACAGAGAGAGAGAGAGAAAGAGAGAGAGAGTGAAATACACTACCGTGTTCAAAGCCAACCTTGTCAATAGTACTCACAGTGGGCTAGGGGAGTGTAATAGCACTTCCCTGATTCTACATTGATATCATATAATCCAGTGTGCCCTGTTTCAGTATCATATTTATCTAACCTGCTGGGGGACAGGGTAAGGGGGACAGTGTCCCTGCTGCTAGGAGCAGACACATTACACACTGCCTCGTGTATTCTTATTGATTACTCCCACCCCACAGCCCAGGGACCATAATTTAACTCAGCAGGCACTACAGTTAATACTGGAATTCAAACATTCCATCTACACTTCAAGAGACAAAAACAATTGACACTTTAAAAATGTGCAGGGCCTCTCTAAATGGGATCTGAAGGGAATGGATCTCCATTTTCTGCTCTGTGCTTTTTTTCTTTCCCTCTCTTCTCTCCTACTTCAGTCTCCTGCCTGTGCAGTTACCGTATTGTTTCTGAGAAGAACTGTGAATAAAGTGCTGAAAAAGAATTACAGTATGTTAAGGAACTTGTTCAGTCCAAGGAGGGCGTTAAAAGGTTTCCACATTTTGTTTAACTTTTTTTTTTTCTTTTAACTTCTAAAATATGTGGATATGATAAAAAAAAAAAATAAATAAAAATCTGACAAAATTTGACAATGAAAAGCAAATCAATTTTCTTACTTGAACTTATTTTATCGACTGGAATTTCCACTGCAATTTTAAGACATCAATAATGAAAACGTGCTCAGGAGTAGGATTACATAAAGACCTGAATGGAGCTGTCTAGGCATGAGGTGCCGTTGCTCAAGAGCACACAGGTAACAGAAGCAGCAGGAAAGGAAGATGACTATTTAAAACTCAAGAGTAATCACTAGACCTCTGTGTACAAAGTGAGGAATTCAATCGAGACAATCGCGGAGCTTTTTTCCCTCCTTTCTTTAAATATGGAGTGCTGAGTACAAGTAATCAGAAATATCTCAAACTTTTCAACACCTCCTGCGAGATCCTCTCTGTGAAAAATGTTGCTTTCAGCTGCTTTGTTCCAGAAAGTTACTACAATACATGTTCTCCCAAGGGGGTTTAAGATCAGCCCATCATTGTAACTTCAGCAACCCCGGTTGACTGTCTGATCATGATGTCAGTTAAAGTGTCCTCCAGTGACATTCATAAAGCCATGTTAAGAGAGCTAACGGCAGGAAACCAGGCTGGTCACGTGATAATTGTGACAGCATTTTGATAGTGGTGTATTAATTTTTTTTCCCCACAATATTTAAAATAACACGATTTGCTGAACTGATGTTCATCCCATCAAGGCTAACGTTTTAAATTCTATAATTTTGAAAAATGCGTGTTCCCTTTACAGAGGATCGTGAATTTGACTTATTTGGATAAGAGAACTGGGAACCATCAAAAATTCAATTTAAAACTCTATGGATTGTGAAAAATGCTGTCAAAATTTCAAATCAACCATCAAACCTATTTTTTTTTTTTTCAATGGATGAATGTGACGTTGACAGTGCCACGCTTTTTTTTTTAAGCTAAAATGAGCATCAGTGGGGATTAATATGCATTAATTAAATTGACTCTGTTTCCTTTAATGAGAGGGAAAGGATTTGATGTTAATGCTGTTGATCTCACAGAGGCTTCAATCCACCTAATTAACCAGTATTTCTGCAACAAACTAAAATAATCAATAAAAAAAAAAGGTATATCATCACTGCTATGGATCTTATGCTCAGATATTCAGATAATTAAATCACATCACATGCAGGCTCACCTCAGCAATGACAGAAATAGGCTTTTCGGTTTGGAAACATGTTTCCTTTCTTGGTGGAATAATTAAAAATGCCTGTTCTATCTCAGCTTTTAGTCATAGTGTGGCAGCACTCACTGTTGCATCTGTGTGCTGTGCAGAGATAGAGCCTCCGTAGAGGGCCAGGGAGCAGACTCCAGAGATCCATCCATCTCAATCTGAGGCTACAGCTGACACCTTACAAAGAGGTACAATTAATAAGGGCATTATCCAGCAGTAGGCAACAATAGAGTCCTAACGCAGAGACACCAACCTCGGGAGGCCCAGAGAGGAGAGAAAGGGAGCGTGTGTGTTTATGGGTGGGGGAAGGGCAAGCCAAAGTGCTTCAAAATGGGATGAATTACAACCAATGTCTTCAGAACATGAATTACAATCTATTATAACTGAGCCTTATGATAGATGGTACCAGCTGCTTTGTGTGCTAAATGGGTCACTTCCAGCTGCTCATCCTGGAATCTTTAGGCACTTTTCTTTTTAAAGCTCTGTACCTAAAATCGTACATTTCCAAAATAAAGTGTACATGATTGAAGGAATTCAGATTTTTTGGGGGGGATTTTATGAAGGTTCGACCAAACGTTAAGTTCGAAGAAAGTTAAAAACAGAGCCGACACTCATCGCTGTTTGTTTGATGACAGTTGTTCAGTTTATAGAGGCACCATCAGGAGGAAATCCGAGATATCAAATACAGCATAACTGATAATGGAGCTCTCATGAAAGTGTCCTATTAGTGCAGGTTGAGTGCAGCCCTATGGTTCACAGGGGAGAGGGCGGAGACAGCGCTGCACTGACATTTACAGCAATCCAGGAGTTGTTTGTGGTCACTGGACTGGAGACAAACGCTGAACCCAGAGGTCAGAGGTCAGGGCTAAATTTCATCCACAGTGGAGGTTCCTCTGTTGGAAAAGACAAACAGAAAGCAGCTGAGGTGTGAAGTGTTCCTGCTGTCTGCAAAATCAATCAATCGTCATGTATAAACACAACGCAGACCAAAGGAATACAGAGCAGAATAAATGTTGGTAGAAAACTGTAAAAAGGACAATAAACACAAAACGTGCAGATCAATACAAAATGAACTGACGAGTGAAACAATAGTCTGGGGGTGTATTCTTAAATAATGAACCCTAATCACTTTTAAGACTGCTCTAGTTTTTATACGGAGTCAAGAGTCCTCCACAGAGATCGTTTTATATTTTCCTGCTCATTCCGTGGGGAAAGGATGAGCTTGGTTATGGATTAACGCTGTGATCAATAACAAGATAGGAGTCTGGCTCTCTAAGCTGAGGAAAATTAATTCGAAATGCAGTCAAACTCTTATCGACCCGCAGCCAGGGGTTGCTTTCATTGCAGGTAGTTGATAATCCACCAATATTGTGATGAGCAGCTAATCTCTCATTTTAAATGTGACCTCTGCTGCTCATAATAAAAGTTAGGGCTGGCCATCCATTTGTTGTCCACATAGCAAGGTCTCCTGGTGGTTCTTTGTCAGTAGTGAGATTTTCTGATCTATTTCCCCGCATAAAGTGGTAATCTTCACTTCAGAGTTTTCGCTGAACTTTCGTGCGATGTGTGAGTCAGAGCTTAGGTCAGAAAACTGTCATTTTTTTTAATATATGTTTGCTCTGTTTTACAGATAGAAGGTTCATCCATTACAAGGTTTAAAATCACGATTGGATGCTGTAAATAAAAACATGGGGCATAGAGGCGTCATTGTAAAAGAAAGTGTGACGGCATTAACATTTCCACACTTTGTTGTTGCAAAAGGCTGTTTATACAGCTAATATAAGAAAAATTCCAAGCTTTACATTACATTAAACAAATTAAAAGGTTTGCTAAACATTCAAGATCATCAGTCTCAGATATTTTCCAGCACTAAGTGCAACATTTAATCTGTTTGACTCAGACATTAAATCAGAAACAAATTGAATCAACTATCATATATGTAATGTCTGTTTGCATACTTTGCCACACTTTGCAAAGGCGATGCAATCCATAAATTACTCTCGCAATCTCATTTGTCACAACATCCCTCGCTTGTATTTTCATTTTTCTTTAAAAAATAGAGCAAAATCAACTAAACAGGAAGGTAAAACTTTAATTTTCCTTCTCCTATTTACAAAATGTCCAACATAGTCTTAGAGAATAATAATATCAACAGCAGATTATAGTCCCGAAGATGTAAGCCTAAAAAAGGTCTATACAAAATTATGTTCTTTATATTCTCTAACTATTATGTACTAAGGCCAGTTAATTCCACTAGGTCAATTGTCCCCTCCAATCAACCAATCAAAAGTTACCCCTCCATGACACGGGCCAGCACCTATGATGTGTCTTGGTCACCTCCAGCCAAATGTTCTGCCCAAACCTTAATCACTGAAGAGCAGAGGAAAAGTGGTGTCATGCAAGTTTCGAATCAGAAGCAAAGCAAAGCAGGTTAATTGATGATCAACACAGTCTGACTTTAATGAGGCCCTGCTGCCCACGGCCAGGCCCAGTTCAGTATATACGGGAGTTTCTTCTGACTGCTCCGCTTTCTTTGATCTTGTTTGCTTTTTCCACTGCTGGGACTGTCATTGTTGGTTTTAATTACTTCACCACCAAATGGTACAGATGAAAGATAGGTGTCTGTAATTAATAAAATTTCCATAAATTTGAATCGCTAACCAGTCTCATTAGCTAGTGCCTTTTGTCTTGACTGAAGTTCCCATGTCATGTCATCTTTTTCCAACTCCAACTATACAGAATAATATTACTTGGGGCAGGAAATCACTTCGTATGCACCATATTTTCTGATAATCAAATTTCACTGCAGGTAATTAAATGTAGCACACACTGTAGTCCTACTCCGATCGTTGAGGTCAACCTGAAGAAAATGCCAATTGTTGTATCAAGCCATTATAAAACCCTAAAGTCTTTTCAATTAGTCATTTCAGAGGAACACTCTGCAGCGGCGGGTAGGTCGATTTTATTCAAGCTCAAAAAACGTAATCAAATTGTTGAAGAACTCAACTTTGATCATGTGTAATCGGGATCAGGGCTGTGTGGCACATCTCTGGGCCACAAACTAAATGGGTTGCAGTGCTGCTGGCACTTGCTGCTTTGGATGGTAGTCAGCTTGGCAGTAAGAAGGCTGTGGTGTATTCACATTCAAAAAAAAAAAAAAAAAAAAAAAAAAAGGACAGTTACACAGAGGGGTATTTCGAAGAGAAAACACCTGTTGTTTTGATGACTTCAAACATGTTTGCATTGGAAAGCTTGGACTCTGGCTTAAATTATGATCAGAAATATGTTTTTGATGTGATTGTGACTGTTGAGAGATATATATATATATATTTTTTTTAAAAACATTAAGGCAAATGTAACAACTTCTCTGAAAAATGTTTCAAGTTTATATGAGTTTAACCAGTTTCCAGCGAAACTCTTGAAGGTAAAATTGTAAATATATACATATTTCTTTCAGGCTCACACAAATAAAATAGCATTTTTTTTTTCAATCATTTTAATAATTCATTGCATTAAACCAAAAAAACCCACTATTTTAAATATAATAAAGATGTCCTTCCATCAACATTGTAATTGTTTTTTTTTCTGTTTACCTACAGAGTAAAAATGAAACAATTCTCAATTATAGTAGACCAGGTCAGACGCAGGGAAGCAAGTCTTTGTTGCTTTGTGACAGAGCTCTATAATCTTGTGCAGAACAGCCTATCATTACCAGGCAGTGTGGTAATAGACTGACATGGATGCTATGGGGAGCAATTGATTCCACACATCAATCAGTAGGGAAACTCATCTTAACGATTGCAGAGAAGTGGCTTGTTTGTCCTCAACATCACAATAAATGCTAACATGGAAGCAGCATACGATACCTGCAGCTGAATGAAGGAGCAGTTACCCATCATAAGAGATTCATTAGTCGACTCCTACTTTGTCTGCGCCTTCCCTCTGATATTTTCAAACACGTATAAATGCTGCAGATGTGTACTGATACTCTCCAGCCCAGATGAAATGGTAAAAAGTAATTGCCTCTCAACTGGTGGCGTGAACTTGGTTTAAACTTCAGACCATTAATCTTGCATATCAACAATATTTTTTCAAACACTACAATGTTGGATTCAGTTGTCCTTGTTAATGAATGGGAAAATTAAAGTATCAAAGAGAAGTGTGCATCCTCTTTCTAACTGCATTTCTTGATATTGAAATCATTATTGACATTTTAAATGTTCAATAATCCAGAGTTTTATTTAGGGACCTCCGATGATTTCCCTTTTTCTACCAATAAAAAAAAAAGCACACGGCAGCGACACTTTCCTCCATCAAAATTTCACTGCTACGTCTTTATCCGTGGACATCTGTGCCAGTTGGTATAAAAGATGCAGCTGGATGCAGAGAATATACTATCTTCCACTCCAAAAGGGAAGGGTCCCACCTGATTAAGAAGGGCAGGGGAAAGACTTTGGCAGGCCAATGGGAGAGGTCAAGGATAGACCAGCTAGTTTCACTCCCCCACCACATCATTTTTGTATGACAGCACCACCCTAAGGTTGAAGTTCACCGAGACTTCTCATGAACAGAGCGCTTAACGTCAAACACAAGATTAAAGCGGGGGTGTCGCATCTTGGCAGGACCAAATGAAAATATCAACCGCTAAGCCCCCCTCTGAAAAGCCAGGGGACAGGTATCTAATATTAGAGAGTAAGCCTAGTTAGCAAAGGCGGCCTGCTGCTTTCCCCGCTCTCAGTGGTGGTCAAAAGGCCAGGCTGGCTTTGGGATTGCTTTATTGGTGAAATATATTACAGTAGAGGCCTGCAAAACTACCTTATTAAGAAGGCAGAGAAGCGATGGCTTCATGACACATAGCAGGAGCTGAGGACATTTCCATATTACCGAACAAAAATACAATCTTCGATTCTATGTTATTTGCAATGCATCAAAAGTCAAGCCAATCAAAATTTTGCATGGACAAAATTTACCACCTTACTCCCTGGTTCTTTCTTTAGAAAGAAACGAAAGAAGGAGATTATTCGATTAATCTGAAAGCAGTTTGAAACGTCAAAAATAAGACTTAAAGTAAAAGGAAATAATAAAAAAAATTTAAATCAAGCACATTGGGTGAGTTAATGTGGTATTCATGAAAATTACTGTGCAACTTCTAAGTCAGGAAACTGAAGAGAAAGTACATTTTACTTTTCAAAATACTTTAAAGGAGGCAAAGTATAACTGGGGTTTGAACCACATTTTAGAGAAGCCATTTTGTAGTACACAAATGACTTGTTTTCTTCTCTAGCAACAGAAGCTGGTGCTTCAGCTTTTTAAGTGGCTTGGAGGTATAAAAGAGGCTTATCTACCCCTCTCATTTCTTCAGCCACATAATCAGATGACCTGAGGAGAGCTAAAGAGAAACAAAGACATTCAACACTTTCTTTCTTTCTTTCTTTTTCTTTCTTTCTTTCCTTCTTCCTTTCTTCCTATCTATTATTTCTCTTTTGATTCTTGGATAATTTCATAATTTCGTCAAGGAGTTTAACTCAGAATTTGTGGTTGACTTCGAAGAGACAAATCATTGTAAAGAAACTGAACTGGAAATAACAGAATTCCCCGCACACATTTAAAATAGTAAGAGGCAAAGTTCATGACCTGAGTTCACCCGACTTGGAGTGCGGACACACTGATACACAGACGTCCTACCACAGGGTAACTTTGTCAGTATAATGAAAGTAATAATCGGAACATATTTCTGTTGGATTCTTTTTCGAATATATCAATTCTTTATTTCACAGTTTCACACTTCATCTTTCCTATTTAAACAGAACGCGTCTTTTCTGAGAAAATTTGATTTGGGTGGTTAATAAATATATTTTTAAAAAAAATAGAAACATATTGTAAACAATCAAAAGTAGGAGATTTGTGAATTAAAGAGAATTAGATCATTTTTGAAGGAAATTTTTTAAAATATCCAAATGTCCCCCTCACCATGCATTCCTTTAAATTTGACATTGTAGGTAAATAAATGGCTTAAAGATATTTTTTTTCCATATGATCCTTGGCAATGCCTAGTTTTTTTTTTTCTGTAACATAGCAGTATTTATAATCAGAAACTCTAGTAAGACATGAAGCTGATCTCGAAGGCTTTTCTATAATCCCTCCCCTGGAAGTGGTCTTTACTGGAAGGCTAGTTTGTGATGGGCTCACCCAGTAGCACAATGTTGCATTGGGATACAGCATTCAGCTTAAGCCAACTTATCAACTACATTCAAAGCACATCCATTGAGCTATGTGGGGAGACTTTTTGCAGATCTATTAAAAATACTCTTATCTGTATTTAGCATATGCTGTGTATGTCAGTGCTGGCAGCTTTAGACGGATTTACACTCAAAACACCTCAAGCTATTCTTGAGCTGAAACTACTGATAACATTCTGAAACTTCTGCAGACAAGCAGGTTTTACAAATAGATAAATTCATTCAACACACTGTTATATCATTTTATTTACTTATTGTCATTTTTGGGTGCACAGTGACTGTTTTTAAACACCATTTTTGCCCTTTTTCTGCAGTGTTTATTTTTTTTTTCCCTTTCAGGAATTATTTTTGCTTTCCACCTGCGTATAAATAAAAGCAGATTTAAATATTTAGCAGAAGGAGTTTGTTTACTGCTCGACTGTAGAGAATAAAAATTCACACTGAAAGATGTGCCTTCCTCACACACACACACAAAATACCATCTCGTAATGTTGCCACAACATGGAAGATAATTTTTTTTTTGGTCATTTTTTAAAAAAAATACTTTTGGAGAGAGGACTTGATCGTTTATGACATATTTTTCTCAATTCCTTTTATTTTCATTTTGTTTTGTAAAGTGAGGTTGAAGAAAAATATATGGTGCTCTGGCTGTAAAACAAACAGTGAAACAGAACAGTCAGTATAAAAGAATTGTTGTTGCTAGTTAACAAGAACTTTTGGAATCCAGCAGCAAATAATGTGGAAATAATCCACGCGAGGCTTTCAGTTCGTTTCAGTGGGAAGTCCTTCAGAGGAAGCGCTGGGGCTGCAGAAAGCCTCACAGTCTCTCTTTCTTTCACTTTTCTTTCTTTGCAGCAGACAATCCCTATTTATACTGCGGAGTAATTACTATAAGACTAAGGCACGCGGCATATTTACTTTCACTAAAATATAATTAAAAAATTGCTGAAATTTGAAAACCATACAAATTAATTTGAGTTGTCCTGTGATATAAGAGGGATTTTAAAGAAGAATTAATTTTTTGTGCTGCAAAAAATCGGGGCGAATGGGTACTTTATTTATTTTATCCATAACACCATGACAAGTTATAAAATATGTACGTATTATTTTTCCAGGAAATTTGTTGTTTTGAAATGTGTCATATTTAAAATATTTATGTAACCATTTTTTTTTTTTTTCAATTGCCAGAAAAACCTTTATTTAACTCTGCTCTCTGGGCTGTAGAGGTTTGGCCTTTGAAGCGATTGAGAAAGAGCACCGTTATTCATGCTGCATTCAATGCTGAGAACTGAGCCTCCAAAAACAGCAGTATCCTCTCATACCTGTTGAGAACACTTTCATCCTTAATGGGCTCATTAGCCACATTGTTAATTGAGTGCTATTCAGGCCAACATCAAACCTAATAATAATTGTTTACTTACTTACTTACTTCACCAAAATAGACCCAACTGTGCCATAATGCTGCTCTCTTAGAAGGTATATGTTTATGAAGGGACACATATTTCTGAATGAACTCAAACACACTCTAAAAAACACTCTCACTAGAAATCTCACTTCACACTTTGCGCACTGAGAGTTGTGCTTTTTGTGGGGATTTAAAGCACTGCACTGCTGCAATTTGGTTGAATTCCAATAAACTTACTTGTTTTTTTATTTCTTTTTTTTTTTAAGTCAGTGAAACTGAACTAATAAATCAAAACAATCACATCTCCTTTTGGTGTCTGAAACCTGTACACTTTTAAAACTGTATTCAGCTCCTTAGATTTAATTGTTGTTACCTTATGATGATATGACCTTACCTTTGATTGTGTTATTTTTCATAATGTAAAGATACACTTTAAATCTAAATGTTGCACACATAATAATAATAATAATAATAATAATAATAATAATAAATAACAATAAATTATTATTATTATTATTATTATTATTATTATCATTAACATCTAAAAACATTTACATTTATATGTAGTAGTATTTTATTTTCAGAGTTCTTGTCCTGTAAGTTTTTCTCCTCCCACACGCTGCTGCCATATTAGTGGATAATGGGATCCGAAAATGGAAGCTAACTCATTGGAATTAAATTTATCAGCATGTGCTCAGAGGTAATAAGCTGTCAGTTATAAAATGAAGATTTGTATTTAGATATATGATAGGAAGAAAAATGAATAGGCAAAATAAATGAAGCTGCTTTACAACTAAATTACTTATTTGGAGCCAACAGACCACGAAGAGAATCATGATGATGACAATGATTATTACAGATAATATTTTCCCTACGGAGGTGAAGATAGAAAATATGAAATAATTATGTAATGCAGGCTCACAAAGAGTTAACAGGACGAAATATTTGCAGAAATGTTTTGATGGAAGGGACCAAACCTTGAGGCATTATCAAACATTATAATGTAGGAAATGTAATTAGTGGTGAGGGGGGATGTTAGTCCATGATGCACTGATCAAAACCAGACTTTGTAAACTACGAAGACTGACACAGGAAACATTAATGTTTATATACAAAAATAATAAAAACCACAAACAGCTCACCTAATTTTAACCATCATAGTAAATTTGTGTACATAAAACTATGCATAAAACCTGGGAAATAAGTTTTGTTTACGATCATCTGTCTGAACCGCTCTCACTTTAAATACAGTTACAGCACAGTGGGGAAGCTGAATATCCATTTCAAACTGAAAATTTCATCATAGCAGGATTTCTATTTTTAAAAGGCTGAGCTGATGAAAGCTGGTCTAAGTTACACCTAAGCTTGGGGCTAAGGCAGCTGAATTTCAGTTGATTAGGTACCCATGCATGATGAAAGTTTTTATAAATGACACCATAGTCAAAACATTTCAAAGGAAACAATCCCTGCCGTATGCCAGGATACTGCAAATGTGCCAGAAACCACATGAGAGAAGTAGATGAGAGGAAAGTGAATACAACTGGGTAAAACAGAAGCAAATTCAAACACATTAAATCTAACAATATATGACAGTAACTGTCTTATTATTGCTTATTTTCTTCTGGTTCTCAACTAACTAATTTGTAATTTGTATAATATGTCATTTTGTTATTTACAAGTGACTTGATGGCTGTGAATTGTTGTTATTTGCCTGTTTTGTGTATTAATAACGCAGTCTCTGCAAGAACAAAGACCTTTGGTGCAGTCTGGATGAGATTTATATGTCGAGTATGTTGATGAAGTGAAACAGGCATAATATCCAAGATTTTAAAAGTTTCCTCTATAAAAACTGACGCACTTGAAGCTATAGAATTAAAAACCTTCTCGTGTGTCGCAACGGCGCACAATTGATACAATCAGAGAGCTGCTGTAGGGTTTAATATATATCACTTATTGAGAGAGAAAGAGATGATAGATACGTTCTTTCATCTGAACAGCTTGGTGTAAACAAGCAAAGAAAAGTGTATTAAAAATGCTCTGTCTATAGGGCTCATGTCTGATGCCTGTCAAATCATTAAAAAGGAGAGGTACTGTTATCAAATGCTTGGGATCAGCAATAGTGGTGGCACATCACTGAGATGAGGTATGTCTTCCATGGGGGCAACTTGAGGGCCTTTTGTGAATTTATAGAGTACGATAAAAATCAGCTTCATATTTCTCCACGAAATCGGCTGATGAAAACAGCCTGAGAGAGAATTACATGGCAAGATTTTTGTCACCAGACCCATAGGCTTTATAGGCTAGAAATTGAAAAGGTAATGAGAAAAGCAATGCTGTAGGTTGGCTCTGTTTAATAAGTCATCATGCCTCTATCTATTGTTAGTCGCTCAGACCCCACCGAGATTGTGTTTTCACCATACTTAATACTCTGCAGCTAGCAGGCATTTCAATGGATATAATATATCCAGCACAGTGGAGCAGGCTAGCAGCTTATAGCACAGAGACCATTACACAGAGTCGTGTGATAACAGCGAACAAAGAACAAAGTCTAAAAAATGAGACTGTTCTCCAGTTGCCTCTCTTCTTGAAGAATATGTGATTGCAATTAAGATAGATGGTTTTACCCAAAAAAAAAAAAAAGGCAATTCTGGGACCTGGTAATTATGTGCAGAACAAGTAAAATTCTCCCTTCCTGCACAATGCACGTGTACAAACACATAACACTCGGGTGGCTGTCAACAGCAAGATAAAGAGTGACGTAAACGCTGCTGTCCTCAGGATACTGAGGATGATACTTGGCAGATGTATTTTTCTCCTTTTTTAAATTGGTTCATCCCATAACTCATCAAACAAATTTCCACCATCCTAGTGATCTCTCCATTCTTTATTCGTCTCACAGATATTCTGTCTCTAAGTAAACTCGGCACATAGATGGGGAGAAAAAAAAGAAAAAAAAAAAAAAAGCAGCCTGAAGGAAAATGAATTTAAATGTGAGCTTATGATGAATGGTTGAACTGATTTTCTGGCAAGAATTAAAGCTTTGCAACGACACTTGACACACATTTGATGAAAGGGAGAGTAAAACTAAAAAAATGAAAGGGACTACTTTTTACAGTTTGTGTAATTACTGTATGACACATATAATGGGCTATATTTTCCATTTTGACAGCACACTACGGAGCCATCTTTTGTCTTGATGTCATTGCCTCTGGGTATGCATGAAAACAACACTATTACTACACTCAAACCTGGCCAGACTGTTTGTTGTACAGTTGTGCACTTCTATCTACTTACATGAGCAGACCTGTTCTAAAAGACAGGCTTGTCACATACTCTGATCAGCGAGAGTCAGTCAGAAGGATTTCTGAAGCGTGTGGACTTTTTAACATGGAAATTGGCTTTGAACCCCATCTGCACAGGTCGACACATCTTTGGGCAAAGCTCTGCTACTGCTGACAGGGAAAATGAACCATCAATTCCTTATAATGTGGCCTGATTATTATCCTACTTACCCCCCACAAACTCAAACTTAGAGAATTTCTGCACCCTATGAAATCTGTGAACTCAGAGACAAGGAAGACCTAATGACTTTTTTTTTTTTTTCAAATGGCAGTCGAATAGAAGCCCCATCAACATAGCAATTCCAAAGTAAAATAAATGTATCAACGCAGCAGTTTTAGAGCAGTGCATGGTGGTCTTACCAGCAAACTGCAACACACATCATGCAAAACCATAATATCCATCTGATAGTAATGCTCTAAATCTGGAAACAAGAACAAGGCCATTTAAATCTTTGAGAAAACGAAGATAACTAACAAATAATAAGTCAAAAATAAAGAGGACTTTGATTGTAAGTTGGTTTTGAGGTTTCCTTATTATGACAATAATTATTTCAGTATCAGTACATGAAATTCTAGCACC
This sequence comes from Xiphias gladius, assembly GCF_016859285.1. Lineage (NCBI taxonomy): Eukaryota > Metazoa > Chordata > Actinopteri > Istiophoriformes > Xiphiidae > Xiphias > Xiphias gladius. Next base: position 16,458,711 of record NC_053407.1, on the reverse strand, counting down.
ATGAAATGATTAAAAAGTATATCCTACCTGTGTAGAAATGTTGATTTCAGACCCAAAAACCAAAACAAAATAAAGAGAAACAAACAACCAAAAAAAAAAACACCAAAAAAACAAAAAAACAAAATAAAGATTCATATATTAGACTCTTAAGAAGTGAAATGGGACTCTGACTGTGACACATGATACAAACCCGAGCAAAGTTTGAATGTGTGAAGTGTGTTCAGCAACTTCGGGAAGGGATCTGTCAACGTCCAATCTCGGATGTCTTTATTTGACACGACTGGTTTTGTTAGGTTTCTTGAGCCAGTCCAGCCCGCTGGTGTCCCTTTCACCCCTAAAAGCAGCTGGGCCCTGACCCTTGCAGCACTGGCCCTCAAAGCTGAGCTCTTTTCAGCTCAGGCGTATAGGGAACCTCCCTGTTCCCTCCCACCAGCAACATCCCATTCAGCTGCAGAGATAACTTTATTCATCTTGTGCATCATTGTATCCAGTTGAATGCAGAAACTATGCAGACACTCGAGTGAATTGAACTAGCGTGCGTGCATGTGTTAAGGACAGGAAAGAAGGGGAGGTGTTATGTCTTAATTTCTTCATTTTGACAGAAACTGCATGCGCGGCTTCACGTCGGAAAACCACCTTCAGCCTTTTCGTTTCTAGTATGAGTGCTCAGAGTTTACCTGAATCACCAAATATGAGGAAGACGGTGTTATGATTACATGTTAGGGTTTAAAATATGTAATCATACCACAGAAATTCAATACATTTTGATAAATACGCCAACGTGTGCAGTTGACTCCTGTGTGTCACTGGAGTTAATTTACATGAAAGTGCTCAGCAGCTATTTTTTTTCCTCTCTTTTTCAGTTTGGTAAACTCTGCTCTCCTATTTCTAATTTAGCGATGGGCAGCTGGCAGGGACAGTTGAGCTTATTTTCACCTGCCTAACACTAAAACAGCACTAGGACCACCCTGCTCCTCTCTCATCATTCATATTCAAGCCAGGGCCTCTTGACAAGTCTGCTGATCTCACTCAATGTTTTGTGATTTGGACAATACGTTTTCACTGTGTGGGCAAAAATGCTGAGGCCATCACACTTCTTGAGGCCAGTCTTGTGAGACTCAACTGAGGCAGAAGCTCTGAATTATTCTCCCTCTGTGAGAGTTATGCTTGTCAGTGGATCTGCCTGATCCCAGACGCGTCTAATGCCGCAGAAAAGTATGAGAGGTATGAGATGCTGTGTTTCTCTACTAATATGGCCAAGAACGCTTTTTTTTTTCATATAAAGCTCATACTGAAACAGTATAAGTAGCATGAACGTAAATAAGTTTTTCGTCATAGAACCCACACTTCAGTTTATACACTACGTTGCACTCCTGAGTTTTCCATTTTTTAAATACTGATGACTTAAGACATTTAATCTAATTCAAAAGCTGTTTATTTTTATGTGGTTTTGAATAGAAGGTCAACAAGTAGAAAGTTCAATGTAAGATTTACATGATAGGGCTCCTTAGATTGCATTTTGCTCTATAATGTTGTAAAAATAGGGTATTAATGCTGGAAATTTGCTATGAGATATTGCATTAAATTGGTATTAATGCTGAAACATTGTAAAATGGTCTCATCGACATTCATATTTTGTTTAATGTTAGACTTGGTGGATAGTTCAAGACATAGTCCTTTAACTGTTTAATCACGTGTGTGATTTAATTACATTTTAAGTCGACAAACAAATATAGGAAGCTTGCTTCACAGCTGATATTAATGTTAAAAAACTTCCGTCCCAAACTTCAACTTATCCTCACCACTTTAAACTGCCATGTGTTTTTGTGCTACATAAAGCGCAATGATTCTCAAAAATATGATTCTTCATAAAGAGCGTGAATATCTGTGATGTAGCCACTGGTAAAAATCCTTTTGGGGATTTCGATATCTAAAAGAGAGAGGTTTATACATTAGCCCTGTAGTTGCAAAACACTGTTGATATTCAAATGATTATTGTGCAAAATCTGGGATAAGCTTCTGTGTGAGAGCTCTTCTAAGTGCCTACAACTATTGCTAATTCCCCTCACCATTGTGGGCCGAACAAAGGCCTTAATCCCATTTCACTTTTGCAGAAGGCTGGGGCTATTTTCCCTCTCATAAACCAACAACACTCCCCCTAGCCAGAGCTGAGAGGTTCTGAGAAAGGGGCCAGTGTGTGTATACTTCAAGGCTTTTTTGTCCAACTTGGCTAGTGCTCTGCATAAACTTTTAAGTGGTCCCAGTAGGCCTCAAACACCTTTTGGCAGAAAAAATAAGCTACCACAAACTGTAAAAAGGAAACCAAACACTCTCTTAACCTGGACAATACAAAAGAAAATATATGAAGTCTTTTATAACTCTGATTGGGTTTGGGCTGCAAAGAGTTAACATGTTTTTTTCATGCACTAGTAAAGGAACTTTCATTCCTCTGAAAGCAGCTCTCTTTCTGTGCATTGTAAATCCTTTAATACATTATTTATAACATGGTGGTCCACTATCAAAGCAAGTGAAGTAGGACAGGATTCAGTTCTTGTACTTTGTAGTTTAGCTTTAGCTTGCAGCAGAAAATAAAAACCACAAATGTGACTTTGACATAATATTATGCTTTGTTATTCAACCCACTTCATTTCTACCTTTCAATTTGTATGGTTTAATTAAAACAAGTAACCGTTTCTGGGATTTTTTGCTCATTCAATTATAATTACATCACAGAGTCCTAACTGCACGTGTGAATATCATCAAGAAATAGAATTACTTTTACTTTTTAATAATCAAGAACCAGTTATTATTAATCACTGCTTATCATTGAATTTCCCATGAAATATAGAAAACTTATGGACGAATATTAAACATTCCATATATAACGATGGCCTTCAAAAGGTGTTTTTTCCCTATTTAATTCAGTTTTATAAGTAACAGTATGAGAAGAATATGTTCAAGAGGAGTTCTTGAGTGTAGACGGAAATGGTAAAACTCTCTGAACAGACAGTGCCGCCACAAGCCCAGCTGTTTAGTAAGTAAGTGATGGCTTCATTCAGCAGCTGTGTCATGTGGTGCATGTGAACCAGCATGCAGACCAGCATGTGGCCTGTGTTGGCTCATGTTAGGTGTGTAGTTAGAGAGTCTACTAGCACTTAAAAACAAGGGGCACGGCAAATACAAATCAGCCAGGAATTTTCTTCGACAGCCAGACAATCCATTCCCCTTTAATCTTAATCAATTAGACACCCATGAAGTGCAAACAAATCACAAACCTGTCAGTGTACACAATACAGTGTAAAGAAGCTGCAAATTACATGCAGTGTGGACAAGCGGCAGCCCTTCCTGCAAAGCTGCTGGGTTGAGTCCTCTAAAAATCCTCACATTACCCAGATCATATTTGTGCCATTGACTTACAGTGTAATAAAGAGGATCTCTTTGCTAAGATGCCCACTGGAATCCAGAACTGCTAGCTTAATATCCACTGGGATCCACGGAGGTGAGTGTAGCCTTTCACATACAATACTCAGTCCTGGAAAGTGATACGTCTTTGCTTGATGTTAATGGTTTGTAACATCCCAAGGTGGCAAAATTCATCTCTGGCAAACCTGGCCTAATGATATTTCCTTTGCTGAAGTGGAAAGAGAGAAAAGCCATGGTTAAAGTATTACTGACTTTTTACATGTGCATACAGGGAGTCATCTATCAAATTCTACCAACTCTTGTCTGCACAGAGGACCACCTGAGGCTTTTGACGGGGGACGGGGTTGGAGGTGGGGATTACTGGTTTTACCTGCTCTCAAGTGACTGGCTTTAAATCGAACATTAATGAAACAACAGAGTTGTAAAGTCTAAAAATAAAACTTAATTTTGTCATTGCTGAAGCCAAATCCTAAATTAAATTAACTTTTATATTACTAGCAAACAGCAGAGAAACTATTACTGATCATCTCGGTAATGATTTGTTTACTGTTGCATATGCTGGCCTCATATCTTGAATGGTTTACATACTTTTGGTGAATTAGTTTGTTGAAATACTGCAAATTCTGCAACAGTTTATTTGTACGCGGTCGCAGTCTACAAGCAGTAGCTGTTGGATTGGTGTGGTTTTTTTCCAGACCAACTACTGCTTAAAACATAATATTAAAAACATTAAGTATTCAAAGAGGAAGAGAAAGGATAAATACAGTCAATATGAAACTAATGTCATTCAAATTTACTGCTTATTTTTCCCCCTCTCAACTGTAACAGCTTACTGTTTCCTTTATATGGAAAGCAATGGAAACAATGACATCGCATTAAAACCCAATGGTCAAGATGTGGGATTATAGAGTTCAAATGATTATCGTACCTTCATGTTTGTGTTGCCAAAACTTCACTACATTTCCCATGACCACCCTTTTTCCATAACCTAAATGAAGTCGCTTTAGTTGTCTAAACCTAACCAAACTTTAAGCACACTGTACTTGTCATGAACAGATATTTTAGGAATAATCAACTGAAAACAATGATCGCTCAAAAATGTTGTCACTGAACATAATGGTTTTTTTTTTTTTGAGGAATGGTCCAATAATCAGTGGTCTGTCTGGTGAGTGGGCTGTAAGCATGATCTTTGCAAACAACATATTGTGAGTTTCCCCACAGAAAACATCCTGGCAGTAGAATCCTCTGCAGCGTGTCCCGATTCAGTTTACTGATTTCCATTCAACTGAACACTTTCTGTCGTGGCAAAGTCAAACCTAACTGCAAACTCATTTATATGGATTTGAATGTAGCAATCACAGAACCCACTCAGATACTGAAAAACACAGTGTGTAAGCTTTTGGTAAAATTCGAGTGGACTCTTATTTTGGCGGTTAGTGTTCCATTTGCCTCTGATCTTCTGGCTGCAGAACTACAGTTTTTCTTCATGAAGGAGTTTTATGAGTTTCAAAGTGCCTTTTTGGCACCTGTCCGAAAAAGTTGGAAATAAGAAAATACAGTCTTTAATGTCAATTTCTTAGAGAAGCTTCATGTTTTTTATTCCAAATCCCAGCTTTTTAGAAAGATTTATTAGCTGGAGGTAGAAACATTTGTATTCATGGAAGGAAATATCACTTTAGAAAATCAAAAGACTACAAATTCTAATTCTATTTCAAATGGCCCCATCTTATAGTACTACTGTTTTCTCAGTGCAACAACTTGTTCTTATTTTATTGAAGCTGTGATCATTATTGTACTACACTGATATAGCAGTAATGACTATGAACAGTCGTAAACAGCTGTTTCTGTTTTTGGTAGTGTATGTGTATGGACAAAAGACATTAATTCACAATACTAGAGTTACAGGGGTTACTGACTCATGTCATGTCAGCTGAGTTAAATCACATACCACTTGTAAAAAGACAGTGATTCAATTTATTTTGCTAACTTTATTCATGTAAACTTCTGCTAACAGCTGGATGGAAACAGAACTAGAATTTAAAGTGTCAACAACTAGCCTTTATATGATGTTCGTCTCTAGCCAAGTGAGGCAGATCATGTGGAAATATTTTCCTAGGGAAATAAAGATGACGGAGAAGAATTTGAGGAGGAAAAAGATTCCCATCATCCAGCGCTGTGGTTCATGTCACGGCTAACTTTACTGTCCCGGTTATCAGCTTGTATGTATTCTATATTTCTGTACATTTGGGTTATTGTTGTTAATGTTGTTTTATTAGACAGCTGTAACATGGTGTAACCAGAAGTGAGTCCTCGAATTACCTAGGATACCTGACTTAAAGTTCACATTATGTTAAGGATGCATACATCAAATTGGGTAACTGCTCACTTATGACTTGATGTTAATTTTGCTTAGGGTCACAATTATTTTGGCTGACGGTTGGGAAGTTAGTCAAGTATTTTTTTTTTAAATTAAAGAAAGAAAAGTTCACGGCATTCAACCAAATAGTTGTTATGATATTTCATTCTGGACCAAAGCGATGAACCCACTGCCCAACCAACAGGCCGACATCACCATCCCTTGAGCTATGCCGCTAGCAGGCTAAAAAACTGTGTCAACATGGCCACATTTGGGCTATTTGCCGTTTTGGCACATTTGATAGAAAAAAGCTGGCAGAAAAGTAAATAACAGACTGACAGAACATGCCCATTTCTATACATTTACATATCTTCAAATATCAGAGGAATGTCTAGAGCAACTGCACAAGCAAAGCCTCAATAATCACATTAGCTTCTGCAGTCCTTTGTGATTTGTATCTACTGTACTGCTTCAAACTTGTGTTTTTTGAGATGGCCGGGAACAGATGGTATAGAGTGAACTAAGTATTTGTGCTATGGCTACCGGCTGTTTAATAAACCTTTAGCGCTGATTTAGAACAATGTTTGATCAGAACTGTGTTTGATTAATCGCAATTTTTAATTTTAACCTTCCAGCCAAAGAGTATTTACTACATTGAAACGTAATAGTTATGTTTACATTTCAGTGTAGTGCTGATCAGTGTTATCTATGGCCATATTGTTAGGCTGTTTATCTAATTAAATGATTTAAGACCGCAGTTTGTATTTGTTCTGTTTTTTTTGGCATTTAAAACTACACAGCAAAATTACATTCTTAATTGGAACTTCAATTATGGCTGGTCGGAACTTAATGTAATCAATTTGTTAACACAAACTTATGAGTGGGTGCGTTTAGCCCTATTTTGCTTGTGAAGTATTAAACAAGCCACATCGGTATGTTCCACGATACATTGACATAGCCTACTGAAAATTTTCAGCTACACTCTTAAACAGCATGCAGCGACACAGTCACTTGTGATTGAAGGAAATTTCTTCCACTCTAGTTATAAACCCATTAAAACCCTTCCTACTAATAAATGCAGAAATCTCTGTCCATCTTTCTATCTGTCCTTCGATTTTCCTGACAACCACTCATCCGATCGACTTCAAACGTCACGTGTGTATTGTACAGGACCCGAGGAAGTGCAGTGTTGACTGTGAAGTTTTTTTGAAGAGTGGGTCTCGAGAAAAATAACGAGCAGCATTATACGAAAGTCGGTTTGGGCTAGGGCAATGTATGCACGTAACTTATTACTATTATTAGACAGAGACCAGAGCTCTGCCAATTGTAAATGATTTATTACGGCAGTAAAACTGCAGTGCACAGTCATTGCAAGCGAAATCATCTTGGAGTGCTATGTTTAAAGCCAGAAGCAGTGACAGCATGTAGGAGTGAGAAAATGGCTTAAACTAGCGTTAAATCGTTTCAAATATTTTCCTTGCTGATGCAAAAAAAACATATCCAGTGATTGTCTTAACTGCATATTACTCCAGTGATGAAATTAGTCCATGTCGTACCCATTTTTAACTTAAGTCAAGTTCTTCAATAAAAATACTGATTCTCCGGTTCAGGGAACGGTGGTGCTGTTGAACTGTACTGGGTTACACTAAGAGGTGTTCCTAATATTTCTTAAACCTTAATTCATAGAAATGGGATGGACGAAATATTAGGAACACCTCTCAGTATAACCCAGTACAGTTCAACAGCACCATAAATTACAGCCCCCCTAATGACCATTAAAATAAATCAACACCTCTCAAACCTCAAACAGATTCAATCGAAGCTGAACATTATAATCCTCATGAAGGGAGGATTTATTGCAGGCCTATTGATATTACACTGCATTGGTTTTATCTAGGTGTACCTAATAAGTTGGCAAGTGAGTGTATGTGTCACAGCAGTCCTTTTGAATTTGTGGTCCAGTAATTTCTGATCAGGTATCTGACAAATAGGTTCTATTATTATTAATTTTTATGATATTATTAATATCATAACACAGGAGTGATGTGGACATTAGATGATGATGATTAGATGATTGGATAAAAATATTGAACTATTAATGAGATGACAAGCATGCTTTGAACGGACACTGTGCTAGTGCTTTTAACTTGTTAAAGAAACAACATCTACCCAGGTAAGGCTAAATAATGTTAGAGGTTGAATTAATCAAATATGATTTGCACCGGACAAACCATCTCAAACATTGACCGTTCTCTCCAGCAGTGGACAGTGCACCTCAAAAACGAAGCAAATCAGCTGTGTGTCCGGTACATAGACATATGTTTGCAAATGCTGATAGTTTAGCATTTGCATACAGTGTTCTGTACTGGCAGTTAGCGCTATGTGGAGGATTAAGTGGACGCATTTTAGGAATCCTTGTTTCAGTTTTTATTCTGTTTCAAATATATAAGTTAATTTTAATCACCAGTGAAAGTAATCAATTGTTAACGCTATGTCATGGAACGTAAGGAAGAGAAATTCAAAGAATTTTACAGGTAAGGAAAGTGTTTTAATATTCTTCAGCATCTTATATAAAAAAAATGCTGTGGCTAGATATTGTATACTGTTTAGATACTTGCATTACACAATATTATTTATATTAACATAGAATAAAATGACTTTATATAATGTAGTGGTTGCTTCCAGTGACAAACCCATAGAGAATTGTCATCCGCAGGACTGTTAGTCCGGTTTTACAGCCTGCACAGTTACTTTACAATTGAGTCTTACAGCTCTCACCAGCTCCTTTCCAGGAGCAGCAGGCAGCTGTTTTCTACAAGCTCTGACAAACCCACTGTACAAAGTTATCGACTGGCTGGTGAAGACAGTCAAACCTCTTGAAAGACCCAGATATTTTTCTCAGGAGTTGGTGGAGACCGTAACAGAGCAAAGAGGAGACTGATTATTGGACTCAGGTGGCCACAAACACAACTCCAATGGGATGACATGTTGCGTCATGTTTGCAAGATGTCTAAGTAGGCAAATGTTTGCTAACACGTAAGTTGTAGCAACTTATAGGGGTGATTATATGTTATACTTGTGTATGTTATACTAAGCTACGTTTGTTTCTCCTAAAACTGTGGGGCAGTTCAGGTAAGCAGCACATCGCCAGCTGGTCAGCAACACACGTCAGTCTACACTGGTTCTGTTCAGTCATTTTTTAGCCATGTTCAGGAATCTCTGACCAAGAACTCATCTTAAAAGAAAAATAACTTTTAAAGACTCTTGAAATCACAGTAAAATGCATGAAACAAAGCAAAAGGCTGTACTCATCTTCTGTAGACAGCAGCGTTGGTTAAAATGAAAGAGCTTGTAATCTGAGAGACAGATGACTAGAACCTGCAGTGCAATTGTTGCTAAGGATTTGGACTCACATGAAATAAGATTAAAAACCTGAAGAAGACACAAATGGGAAGTGGGCTGTATTTGTCCATACTGTACCTTTTTGCAGTGTACTCTGCTTGTTTTTTTGTTTTGTTTTTTGCCTCCAGAAAATGCTGCTTGCAGTTGTATCTGTTAACTATTAACCAAGCGTATGGTAATATACAACAGCTGCATCTGCAAATATGTAAATATACCACCACATAAGGTGACTAAATAGCTAACTTTTTAAAACAAGTATTACTAACTTCATCAACTATGTTATGCACACCCTTCTGAGTTTTATATTAACCTGTGAAGAAATTAGCTGTCATGTTCTGTTAAGATCAATAAAAAATAAGAATTATTTTAGAGAACAAAATGTTTCTGAGTTTCTTTGGCAGGGCTTCTAATAATTCACATTATGTTTTGTTTAGGGATTGGGATAGAAGAAAAAAAAGATTCTTTGCCTTTGCAGTACTGTATTAAAATGCACATTTCTCAGAAAATGTACAATACAAAAGAACCACTTAGCCCCAGTAGCTTATTGGTCTTATTAAGGTTTTAACTGGTGTGATAAGTTGTAACAACCACGTGGGCCTTAAATAAAATCTCTTATCAGGTGTTCACTTGCGGAGGAATTAAGCGGTAGTTTGGTAAAGAACATTTTCACCTCAGAGTTTAATTAATATTAAAGGAGTGGCAAAACAATAGCCCCACTGCATTTGAAATCTTAACCCCAGGTGCCCTCATTTGGAGTGCCTAGCATATCTCCATGCTGCACAAGTCTAATCTATGGCATGTCAGTGTGACCAGGTGAAAAGTGGCGTTAATTCTATATTGGAGCTGGGCATGTGTTGAGAGCAGCAGAGACAGGTAGAGCATGCCATGGGAGTCAGTGTGTGACCTGACAGGGATTGGCAGGCAGGGTGTTAATTGGATAGGTGCGCCAGCCCATTTGTGTTGGCCATCCCATCGCAGAAGACATTGTACCTAGTTCTTGACTCCCAAGACAAGCCGCTGTGCTCTTCTTAGAAATGCTCTGAATATAGCCTCTGAAATTATTTGTTTCCCAACAGCCATGTGACTTTCCCCAGACAGAAAGACAAGAGGATGGGAAAGACAAAGCATCACAAGGTAGAGCCTCCCTAGGCTACAATGGAGGTTATTATGACTGGTAAGAATTCAGTCTGCACGTGTGCGTGTGTGCGTGTGTGTGTGTGTGTGTGTGTGTGTGTGTGTGTGCGCAGTTAATTCAAGAAAACATTGCATATGAAGTGAGTTGTTGCAGCAGGACACATGTTTTTTTATAAGTTAGGACATTCAGTCAAAGATGTTAGCGAGGTGTTAATTTGTGATAATTTAGTTAATAAATCTAACTGTGTTGTCAGTGATGAGAACAAATTGGATCTAACAGGCAGAGATATACTGTCATGGTTATCATTCCCTTTAGTTGTCCCAAGTGGCATGATTCACAAAAACTGGGTAATTTACGATTCTGATTGGTAAGTTGTTGATTGTATGATATGTGTCATTAAAATGATAGAAAAGCCATTCGTCTGCGTCACTTTTGGTGTGAGCACCGTTAATTTGCCTTTGTGCAGTCTTTGAAACAAAATATTACACTAATTAACTCGTACGGTTAAGCTCATGATGACATTGTGAACTTAGTTCTCTCTGAATACTAACTGCTGTTCACATACTAGACCAATAATATCAGTTCAGATAGCAGAACATTTTTATTGGCTTCTATTCGGATTAAGTACTTTCACCATTTTTAATTCAAGCTAACATAAGTTAGCTAAATATTTCAAGCATGATTTTTAACTCATTTAAAGAAGTTTGCTATGTATGTTTGCTTCTGACATTTCTGTAGCTACAACAACTTCAGAGAATGACTTTGTACCACCATCTTGTATCAAATATGTCACGCCTTTGCTAAGTAGCTTTGTAATAAGCAGGAGCGTGTTCAATTCACTGGTCAGCAGTGTGGCGTAAACTGCTTTAGGTCAATCAAGATACCTCCCCTCTTATTCACTCTGTTCGATCTTATTTTGTGATAATGAATCTATTAATCTTCATGAGATGTAAGAAAACTGGAACTTGACAATGTGTGTATATGGATGAACACAGCAATGACGAGGCCGTGTTGAGCTACGAAAGCTGTGTCAGTGTCACAAAATGTTTTGTGGTTGAAGCTCGACTCTGAATACTGGCACCGACACGTTTGACATCATTTTCTGCTGAAGCTGTGAAACTACAACTGGTGAATGTAAGTAATGTCCAGTAGAATCCCAGACAACTTTAAATACCCCGTCCGATGATATAAGTTTCATTCACATTAGCATACAGTATATTGCTTGTGACAGTGACGTCAAAAATGATCTTTGTGCTTTTTGCAGTCTTCTAAAGCATTCTGTCAGCCATGTTTGGAAAACTCTTGAGTACCTTTTTTAAAACTTTGAAGTCTTTATTTTTCCGTCTTACTGAGAAAAACCGATTAAAACATGAGTGTGAAGGAGAAAATTGTTGGGGGAAATGTTTGATCGTCAATTTTGCTTTGCACGCTGGCTACAAACATTTTCTTCTCTCTGCTGTCTGATGTGCAAACATGGTTGAAATTATACACACTTCTGAGTTCACAATCACTGTCAATAGTCATGAATTGCATTTGTTAACCATATTTAATATTTTCTATGTTGCTATGAAATTATATGTGTCAAAAAAATAAAATAAATGTTGGTTAAATTGAATTTAAGACCTTAAATGTGTATTTCAGCATGAATCTGTATACTGTCTTCTTTTAAGTGTATTGTACATAAAATATTAGTAACAACTATCATGTCTTATCCAAATGTTAAAGGTATTCTTGGCACTCAAAAAAGTGCTTCTACAACAGTTTCAGACATTTTTGTCATGAATTGATATGTTGATCATAGAGGTTCTGATTGATTTTCAGCCTCCTCAATTATCAGTAAACACCTCTCACTTCACACATCAGCCTCTAATTCTACCGGACTATGTAAAGAATTTTTTTTTAGGTGAACTCCGTGGATCCCATGTTCAACCTTGACCCATGATTTTACAGATGCCGTAAACCCATTAACAAAATGTACGTCCCATTTGCTCATAAGACCTCAGTCAGACTGTCAGATTTAGGATTCCTCAGTAGAGCCTGTTCTCCTCTGGCCAGTTTGTCAGGGCTGCAGCTGGTTGGAGTAGTTATGTTCTCAGCTAACAATCAGATGTTGAGAAAATGTGTGAAGAATTATGACTCATACAAAATTTTCCACAGTATAAAAAAACTTTATTTTTCCCTGTATGTTAGTGCAGTGCTAGATACTGAAGTAGCACAACTTAGAAAGGCATTAAGTACTTAAGAATAAATTACTGCTCACACTTAAAATGTCTAAGTAAATGCAAAATGAAAAACCGGTAAAGAATGTTTTTAATATCAGAAAACTGTAACTGCGCTGCATTTTAGCTTTGTGTGTACAAATGCACAATTGCACATTTCTATGCAATATAAACTAGTGATGTCTGCTTTTATTTGAATATGAATGCTCCTTTATTACAGCAAAGGGTATACACAACCTTCAATTTAACCTTAGCCATTGTGTTCGATGCAGACTAGTCTTTCTATTGTTAGAGATGCTGCATCTTATTTTTTTAATAAGCAAAAGGATTAAATTAAACCCCATGCAATCCAAATGAAATGGGGATTTTTGGGCGCATTCATACAAAATGTGTCTGGAAAAGATAATTCCACCTAATAGAAGCATTTAAAGAAGTTGGCTGATGCCTCCAGTGCAACTTGGATTATATCATGTGGTTTTTTTTTTCTTTCTGCTGTCATAATTTATCTTAAAAAGGGGGGAATACTAACCATTGACATGAATGTTTACCACTGTTTTTATATTTACCATTTCATTTTATTTATCAAGTGAGGTATATTAACACCAAAGTTTATCATCGTCATCATTGTTGTTCTTTTTCTTCTTCTTCTTATTTTATTTTTTATTTAATCTTATTTATCTCTTTTCCTTTCCATTTCCTGTCACTATATAGAGTCCTCCCAGCCTGAGTTAGGGGCTGGGGTGAGCTGTCAGATTTGCGGGTGATATCTCAATTAAGCAAAATAGGAAAATCTATTGTTTATGGGGGTGTGAGAGGGTATTTCCAAGCCGCAGGCTTTAAAACGGGAACAAGAATGGGTTCGGTCAGCTTGAACAGCGCAGGAGGATTTTGGGGGAGGACTCCTTCTTTGTGACACATGCAGCATAGACATAATGAATTATATTATAATTACAAAGCACAGTCTGTAGAAGTGGACAATATAGATATTTGGCCAGGGGGTGGAGTGTGCTGCTCCATACAGACTGGGCCACTCCAGACTGCATTTCTATTCAGATCACTTTAACTTAGACAAATCTCAATATGAATGAATGGGGCTTTGTCCGGAAAATAAAAACATTTGAACAAGGACGCATCATCTTCTCATACGCTGGGGGCACGTAAGCAATTTTACACACGTCTAAAAAAAGATATTGAGCTGCAAACTTTTTCTTTTTTTTTGTGGATTTTGTCTAAAAGTACTCACTAAGTATTTATCTATAAATAATCTAAAATAAGAGACGGAAATACACACATGTAATAAATAAACGTTTGTAGGCAGAACTATGTTACACCAGAGAACACAGATTCGTGTGAAGGAGCGTGCTGTGTGTGGTGATGGTGGCGGTACTGTATATTGTGGGGAGACTGGGCAAAGCAGAGAAGCAGAGGGGAGGGAAGCTGGCAGTGACTGAGAAGATGAGGATTTGACGGCAAGGTGACAAAGAGTTCAAACAAAATGAGGCTTGTAGATTAGCTGCACTCCCCTCAGTGACAGGTGTCATCTCTTGGGGCAGTCTGTCACTCTGCCTGCTGCCACTCTTTATATAATATGAGGAGAGAGAGGAGGAGAGGCATCACCACTTGCACCTCACAAGGCATGGCCTACCCTGCTCTACCTGCCAACAACCTAGATTAAAGCCTAAGTGGCAGAGGGAGAGCGGGATGACTACAAGTTGAGCAAATGCTTATTTACCTTTCTAGTGGTTTTACTTTAACTGGGACATTTCAGGCTATGGTGAAATCATTAAAGTAAATGTAAAATCACTTAGTCAGCAACATTATGTTATAATAAAGAAACCCTAATGTCCATAATTACTTTTTCACAGTTTGAGGATATGCTATTCAAGCAATCTGTGCTGCTTTACATCTTCAATCTGTGCCATATTAAACAATCACTTTTCTCATTCCTATTCCCGGGCTTATTAGGCCATTATAGGGGATGCTGCAAATCAGTGAGTAGGGCTTCTTTGTGGCAATATTAGATTTTATTATAAACTTTACGTCAGTGTGCTGAAATGCCTTCATGTGTCAGGAATTTAATTAGCTGAATTGGCTGGCCCCAGACAGTTATTCCCATTTGGTTATTTTATCCATAAAATGGTTTCTCAATGAAATTTACACAATACCTATATCATGACATATGTCAATATCGAGATTTTCATATACTGTGGTATAAGATTTCATCTATATTGCCCACGCCCAAATACCACCCAAGAGAGGCACCACAGGGAGAGAGAGCAATGGAGAGAGAGCAATAGAGATGGAAAGCGAGAGCAAGAGCGAGTTGTTCTATTGTAAAAAGTCAGTGAGTTTCACCCAGACCCTTAACAAGTCTGTGATACAGGAAGGTATTAACTAAAGCTTGGAGGGAGCCAGCTCACATCATCCTGGTGACATGCAGGCTGAGACCTGCTGCTCTCTGCCCAGGACTCCAGCCATCTGCTCCACAGATTGCACTGAAACCCACACAGCAAGCGCTACTGCCACCCCTCTGGGTGAGAGAGTCACCAGAGGGTCAGCTACTTCTTCAGGACTTCCTCCCGTCCTCCCATTTGTTTATGTTGATCTGGGTTGCTAAGCAACCCAAATAATAATCTCATAATCTGCACTGAGTGACAAACTGAGAATCTACAGTATGTCTAACAGGCAGCGAGTGAGACTTCACAAAAGTGAGGGAATGAGAAGTATAGAAAAAAGCATGAGAAGTATTCTGATGTTTGTTTTTGACTGATGAGGGATGCCCCCTATTGACTTTGTCAGGGAGGCTCGAAACAGGGGTAGAGAGAGTAAAACCAGGGTGCAATGGTGATTGCAAATTTTGAAGAGAAATAACCTGAGTGCCAGTATTCTCAGTTACAACCACAAGAGTGGGGAACGGGTCCCTAAGATTATACGGACCAAAGAAAGACTTGGGTTGGAAATTCAGATGGCCAATATACATTAAGGTTTTAAAATATTCATTGCACAGGTCGGAAGGGATAGAAGGTTATGTGAGTATTTGGTGCCCTCCCGAATGGAAAATTCTCTCTGAATAACAATCAGGTTGTATAGAATCAGATGTATCATGAAAAAGAAGATGAGTGGTGGCTGGTTAATAACTACACAGGACAATTTCCTATAGCCTGGAAAAGAACCAGCTACAAATATATCAACCCAATAAACCCAAGTTAGACACAAAATAAAGCATTAAAAATTGTTAACCTTAAATTTTAAAATTTTATTTTGTTAACATGGTTGATTCTCTTTAATTCAGAAATGTTTTGCTTAAACGAATTCCCTGATAAAGTGATTTCACACACTTGCAGCATGACGGCATCTGCGCCCTGTGCATTGAAAAACAAGTCATATGCCTCACAGTGTGTCTCTGGTCTGTGAACCAGTGTCCGTTGGGGAAATCGACCACCCTGGGCACAGTTGTGCTGGAGTGAGTAATGAGGCAGGCTTTCTACGATGGCTGATAGAGGCTCCCATTAACAGCCATGCTTCAGGGTATTCTCTGTCTCTGTGTTGTGGAATGGAAATGAGATCTGATAGAACCATGTATAATTTGTTGTCACATCAAAGTGACACTTATTAGCTTTATTTCCTTATCATTGTTACATCTACACTACCTCTGGGTAAATATTTCAGTAGAGCAGGCTGCTGCTAGCAAGCTTTTGTTATGTGCCTCTAAGTATTGCAGTAGTCAATTAACTTTCATTGATTGCAGTTCTGTAACAACTGGTTATAGAAACTTGTGTCTTCTATTGACATGCTTTCAAATTGGATACAATGAACGTACTTTTAAACCACAAATAAATTTCCTGAGAGCTTATATCCAACGCTTCTGTTGGCTTAGATAGTTTGGCCATTTTAATTCTTCTGAGAAAGCAAACATTGTTGTCACTTTTCTCATTCCTCTGTGTGTGTCATTTCTTTTCATTGCCAAGGTTGATAATCTTATTAGCAATGTCTTTTTACAGTAGGTAAAAGTTTTTGCTGCCACACTGATTTTTGATATATTTTATTCATCAGTCGTGATTCTCACATAGCCACACATTTACACACATTTGCTCATGCACACAGACACACAAGCAAACACTCACATTTTTCCATTAATCTCACAGCTATCTTGAAGTGGATTATTCTGAATTTATCCAACAGCCCTCTTCATATCTTTGTGACTTTGAATTGGGATATTGCTGGATGGACCACTATCAGAGCAGAATTATTTTCCCAACTCCAACAGAGAACTGAGCATTGAAGGGCTATATTTTACCATTGCATCTATAGATGTGCAGCATTATAACTCATGAGTGGCACCTAATTTCACACAGCCTAATGGCTTGACACTGAGAGCACACTGGGGATCCAGGCAGGGGAGCTTCCCTTCATTTTTTTGGTCTAAGTTTTATGAGATACAAGGATTAGGGTTGATTGAAAGTCACAGTGAGCTGCTGCACAGCACTGCAGTACATATAAGGTTTTACATTAAACTTTCCTCATTGGTAACTTAATTCTATTAAGTGTTACACAGGCAGCCCATGTTATATCACTTTGATTTATGTTTTTACAAATACTGCAAGCTCAATTTGCGGTGCCCAGTAAAAATCTGACAAGTCAAAGATAAGTTCAGATGTGGGTCATTCTACTTCCCCCTCCCAAAAAAAAAAAAAAAAAAAAAAAAATCACCCCAGACTGCAGCAGCTTTGTGATATTTAACTGATTTAGATAAAGAGAAGCAGACACTGAGGCACAGTCTACTCTTCAGTGAACTTATCTTACCCGCCTGGATGTGACAGACAGTGTAGCCCTCCAGCTTAGTTGTCATACACCAGCGACCAGTCAGATCTCGTCAGGTTGCATGATTGTATAATTGTGTTGTGACACCTTGAACCCGCCAGTGGTATATAACCATGTTAATTTTCTGATAGCACACTGTGGGCCGTTAGAATCAGAGTTATGATGGGTGTAATTTGTGCCTCCAACGGCAGAGTGAAAGGAGCGGGTCATCAGCAGGATAAATACAAATTAAAATTGATGCAGGTCTCATTTCTGCTTGACCAGTTTGTGTTGGGAGGCTGCAGAGAGCTAGGAATGGTACACTTGCCTTTTTTGCCATTTGGTCCTCCATTTCAATTCAGGGCCCGAAGGCAAAAAACTCCAAATAAAATGCACCTGCCCAAAGATGTGCTGCAGTATCACAGGCTTGATAATAAAGCTCGGAACACTAGAAGTATGGGTGCTTTTATAGTTCACAAATTCAAGTTATGCCTCTATGAAGATTTTTCTCATATGAAGTTTCTAACCTCTAATTTCATGTCAAAGCTGTACCAGACAGAAAAGGAAAACAGAAAATAAAAAACAGAAGCGCAGGGTAGATTGTTGATATTTTTCCTTTATCAGTTGTAAGATTGGACATTGGACACTTTAAATGAAAAGCTAGTGATTTGTGAAACAATGTATGAGTGACAGCTTCATTTTGATTTCTGTATTAGCTGTTTGTTGTTGTCTCTGGATGCATGTGAACCTCAGTGTCTGTGTGTGTGTGTGTGTGTGTGTGTGTGTGTGTGTGTGTGTGTGTGTGGTACGTCCAGCAGAGGCAAAGAGGCATCCTCCTGAACTCCTGTCACAGCTTCTCTGACTGGGAGTTCAAGAGCTCTTCATTACAGCCCCTGCGCATCTGAGGGAAAGAGAAACAATGCTTAGAGCCCAGTGCACATAACCTTTCCATTCAATCAGCAGTTCAAACTGTCTCCCACCACTGCAAATCATTCTGTTTCTAGCCAGTCAAGTGCACCACTGTGTCAAAAAGCCTGCTATCACAAATGGATAAAAATATCTTTACTGTATTGACCTACAGAAAGAAACCTAAATGATCATTTCGGAAGTAAAACTCATACTTTTGCGTGATCGTTAGGTGATATAGGAACTCTGATTGAAAACGGTTATCACATTTTAACTACTGCCTATCTGAAATATGTACATTTATGGAAATAAGTGGTAAAACTATCCTGACAGCACAATGCCAACGTGAAACAAAGGCTCGTCAGTAATGTTTTACACAAATCCACTGATATAATAATTATACTATCCCCAGTCTTTAGTGGAGGTTGATTGTTCTCGCTGTGAGCTAACACACTTAATTGTAGTATGCAAATGAGAGCAATTACAAAGCTTTTAGGTGAAGAGATGACAGCTGAGGTTTGTTTTATTGGAGGCCTCACCCAAACAGTTGTCATGGAAACCACATAAAGTAACGAACTGTCAAACAGATATAATCTCATGATATGTACAGAAATTGCCTCCTCTCTACTTTGTGTTCCATGAACTGATCCATATGAATGGGAGATTTTTTGATTACTGTCAATTTGTGGCGTGCAAAGGAAAAGAGGATTTGTTTGAGGGAAAGAAATGTTGGAATGGATTCAAAAATCCAAACCAAAGCCTCATAAGAACGTAATATGCTCTCACACACAGTCCGAAATGCTTTGAGCTTTGTGTAGTGTCAACGATTAGTAACATGTATCAAAAAGGAATTTCTGACAATTATTTTCATAATAGTCATTCGGCACACATGAAGTCTATGAATTGAACAAAATGGCCCCCACTTAACATCTGTTCTACTGGTAAGCAATAGGTTATTGGCTATTCATACGTGGATGTTTTATTTACTGTACATCAAACAGACTTTTACACAGTCTACACTTAATCTAAACTGATCAGGCTTTATTTAGGTGAGTGCTTATTCAGTTCAGTGGAACCACCCAGAGTCACCTTTTCAAACGGCTGATGACATGACAGTCCTAATAATGGCGTTGATGACTGTCTACAACATGAAAGAGGACACTATCTTTCCAATTAAAATCATCATTGCCATTTTTCACCATACATCATTTTGTAAAAAAAAAAAAAAAAAAAAAAATCTACACCTGCTGTTTGATGAAGTTGCGCAATTTTTAAATTATATACTTTAACTTTTTTTTTTTTTTTTTTTCAAATATAATCAGTCCTAAATTAGACTTTCCCCATTCTATCTTTGTTTATCCCAAATTATAGCAAATGACACAATCACTGCTGCTGGCATGCAAAGCAAAAAGTTGCGGTCTAAATTTGGTCAAATTTTCTATAACAATCTATATTACAATTACTCTTGTGCAGGCTTTCATGAATTAAATATGAGTTGTGTCTGAGAATGAGATGTTATAGAGGTAAATGACAAGAGGCAGCCTGTAATTGAGGTGGTGGCAACACGGGCCTACTGAACTAATCCCTGACTCGGTCATGTGACGGGCTGTTCGCCAATGGCGGGAGTTCTTTTTACCACAAAGCCAGGGCAGCTGGGAAAATTGATTTCTCATCTGAGCTGTATTTGATAGCTTTTGAAATCAAAAATTGAAATTAACTAACCTACGCCCCATCATTACAAAAGAGCAAATTAAACTGCGCAACAGCAGTTCCTCAGAGCACTGGAAGCCTGTGATGGAAACAAATTCGACGATGTGAGCTCTTCTTGGCCCGTGACTCTCATACTTTCTGCCCAGTATATTAAAAACAATAAATAAAATGTTTAATGTCTGGTTTTCTTTTAATGCACACAACCAAACAACTGCTTTTTTAAAAATAAAATTTACAACACATTTTACAGCAAATTTGCTCAGTTTGAGTAAAAAGAATTATGTTTTAATTCAAATGACAGATTTTGTCATGTGGTTTCTTTTGTACATGCCATCCTGTTTAAATTTTATTTTCTGGAAATATAATAATTTTCAGTAATTTAAAATTTGCAATGCAGAATAAAAGAGTACATCATCAGGAATACCATATAAATAATCAATAGGTAGAGTGAATTTTTTGAGTGCAACACCTAAATTTTATTGATTCAGTAGATTAGGCAGCTTTCTGAGTCTTGGTAACTTGTGATTAAATATTGATTTAAAAAAAAAAAAATTAAGTATTGTATTTAGTTGTAGGGAAATTAACCTTTAAAGACAGAAGAATTTCCCAGTAAAACTATTACACCCGCAAAAACTACGAGTGACTAATTTACTATTCATTTTTGGAACAATCCAAACAGCAACTCAACATGCATTCAGGAGTAAACTATCTTTGTGAGAGTGAGTGAAAGTGGACAAGACGTGAAGCAAGACAAGGTAGCTGGTTGCGCTGACAAACGACATGCCGAAACAGATGTTCCTGCAGGTGGACATGAAGATCAATAGGCGTTGGAGAGCAGCTAGATAGTTACCTGAGCTGTTGGAACTTGTAGCAGATGTTAAACAGACTGATGCCCTGGAAAGCTGATCAATGGACAGGAGGCAGATGGAGGAGAACATGGAGGAGTGCTGGGAGGCGCTGTTAGCAGAGAGAAACATAAAATAATGGGAGTCACATTTGATATGCAGATGGGCGCCTGTCCACGACGTTAACCCATCAACACAAAAATAATAGGCTTCAACTTTGGGGAAACTTCAACTCAAGCCAACACTCTGCTCCCGTCATCGACTTCTGTGTCATGCTAATTACTGGTGAATTTACCTCGTCAAAGTCAGGATCCTGTTCGGTGATTATTTGTCCCATATCATAATTCTAAACAGGTAGGTTAGGGCAATGCGATGACCATTATCGAATGTGAGAAACAAGAGATTCAGCAGTTTTTCTGGGCTAAAAACTTGCCTAATTAGCAGCGGTAAGAGGTAGTGTCAGGCTATGATCTAACAGACTATCACCTTTACCTCTCATTAGTGAATTAAATACACACTGAAAATCCCAGAGCATCTCTTGGCCATCACTACTGGGTATAACTAGTGTGTTATCAATCTTATTTTACAAGCAAGCCTGTGTCATAAAAGACATATTTGCAGTGTTGTAGGGGAAAATATTTTTGAGGTATTTTAAAAATACAATAACCAAGAAATATAATTAAAAATATTCATTTGGCAGCTTGAACATGTCACATAAATTACATTTAGAATATGACACAATGTTCTTAATGCACTGAAAAATGAAATCTTTGGACTTTAATCAGGCAATTTCAAAGTCAAATTAGGTTTGCATTTAGTAACAAGTGCGACGTCTTTCTCAGTTCTTTCCCTAAATACTGTACCCCTGCATGAGCACATGCACTGATCCACAGAGACACACGCTTACTATACACACACACACACACACACAGATCTTCTGACATCCAGCGTCCCACCGGCCTTGCTGTCCGAGAAGCAACTTGAACTAGGCGATAACCTGATAGACCTTATCTTGTCTTCCCTGGGTCTCAGTGAAGCCTGAAGACGACACTTCAACTGCACAGCATCCCCCTAGAGTCCTAACCTTCCCCTCATCTCTCCTCGCCGGGATCGGCGCCTGAGAGCTGTCAGCGGCCTGTTGCTTATTGATGTTTCTGCATGTTTTATGTCTTTCTGAGATATGACGGCCCTGACACAGTGCTGATTTCAATCAGCTTGCCACATATCGCAGAGAGTGACAGCTTGGGAAAGTAAGGAGGACAAAAAAAAGAAAAAAAAAGAAAGAATTGGTGGGGATGTCATTGGCTCAGATCAGCTCCGGCCTTGTCTCTGACCGGGGATTCTCCTCCCTTCTAATGAAAATGTTTCATTCACATCTCACATCTCATGCCTCCCTCGCTGATGAATTCAATAGAAGAAAAAAGAGAAACGAATAGTGAGGGAAAGAAATTCAGCTTTTGTCAGATTGGGGAGGCAAGAAGAGAGGATGACCCCTGAGCCAAAGGTTTTGACACTGCATCAATCCCTTTAGGGGTGAGGCCTGCTGGACCAGCTCTGGCTGAAGATTACTGCAGCACATCTGAGGGATGGCAGCTCTATCTATTTCACACATTCTATGCAGAGGAGAGCCTTGTATGCTTTGGATCCTGAGCTGCCCAGTAAATTAGGTCTGAGATCATTCCATGGAATGAGGGGAGCTATCCAAGGCAATTCAAATCCAAACCATTGACAGAGAGCTTACCGAATCCCTGAAAAAAAAAAGAGACACATCTACTCCCTCTTTCTCTTTATGATACCAACCAGAATGTACCGTGGGTAATCCCAATAAGGCTCTTTACTTGCAAATTCAAGTATATGCACACATGTACCGATAAGACGCTCCCACGCAGCTTCCTCACATACGTGTTATTGACAAGCACATCACATTTGTTCGGCTCACGCTGCTTCTTGTCCCAATCTGAAGTAATATCATTGACTTATTAGGTGGTGCGACGGAAAAATATGCTGTGGTGATAATTGTAAATTTTCAGAGAGATTTCAGACTGCTGGGGATTCTTGTGTTCAAATATGGTTCTAAAACCCTCTGGGCTATACAGATTTTTTACTGTTTTATATTTCTATGTTACCCATAACAATGTAGATTTAAAAGAATAAGATAATAAAATATATATTCTCCATTATTAGGATTCTTTAATTATTCTGTATGTTCACTAACAGCACTTCTTGGTATATATGTTTAATATCTGTACGCTATTTCTTTTTCAAAATTATTGTTTTTCTCATCTTTATTTTCTACAATGTTATCTCCAAATTTAACTTAATCTAAACTGGACTATAAAGTTAAAAAAAAAAAAAAAAAAAAAAAAATCTCAGTCTTTTCAAACTTGTTTTTGTCTGAATCTGATAAAGCGCAATTTATTCACTTCTGTTTTCACTGAGAGATATCAAATTAATAGCTCTAGTCGGGGTACTTTACTTTGAGAGCGTAGTCATATTTCACTTTCAGTTTTTTATAGAACACAATTACTGCAACCATAATGAGATTGAAAATAAAGGCTAAATTAGCTGTCATTAAATTATTTCAATTTCCTTTGCCTAACAGAAGATTGTGACAGGTGTCATAGTTGCCGTTATGTTTGGTTTCACAACATGTTATAATGGATAATTGATCCATCAAAAAACATCAAGCCAAGGCAATAACTGGCTTGAGACTAGCGTACTGAACATGCAGAAAATCGAATTTAACCCCATGTTGACTAAGACACTCCCTTGCTCTGTCGATCAAGCATGTCTCTCCTTGACAGCTCTGTTCGCATGTTGTTAAATAATCTAAAGAGAAAAAAGAAACATGAAAGAAAAAGCAGTCTCAGAGGAACTGTCACAGAGAAAGGAAAATGCCATGGGGGGCGAGGAATGCCTTCAGTCGCGCAGCTTTTCACATTTTAATTTCAGTCTGCGGGACTGACTCATGGTAGCGCCTGAGTGAGTGGGTCCTGGGAGTCAGGGCTCGCACTGACCCCTGAGCATAGACAAGCCCAGAGAGATGTCAGCTGAGAGCTCCTGAGGATCACCAGGCTGCCAAGCGCTTTGAAAGCTGCTGCCAATTCAGCCTAAGTTTCAGCTGAATGGTCGCTACAGAGAAGGGGAGCGACAGCAATAAAAACAGGTTGCAAAAGGAAGAGAATTTGCTTTCAAAATGTATTTGGCATTTGACCTTGCATCCAACCCTGTGGCCTCTGTCTTTGAAGCTGAGCATATTTTTTTTGAGAGACACTGATAGAGGGGAGGGTTTTAGGGGTGGACTTGGGGCCTGTCAGTATAAATATATTAATAATCTGACAGCTTCATCTGCTTTTGAGGGCTAGACTTGACAGCTTCACAATGGCCTGCGCTGTAGTCCTTCTCCTACATGTCTAGCTTTCCTGTCTGAACAACACAGAGAGTTTATTAAGACATCACACTCCTGTGAAGTATTGATTTTACACCAGTCTCTGTCACTTACTGTATTAGCCAGAGCAGGAGCTCTAAAATAAACTATGACAGCTGCATGTAACCTGCTGAATATGTTTGAGAGTACTGCTCAATTCAGGTAAATTTACTTTTTATTTTGTTGAACATCTTTAATCTAATAGCGCCTGGCCAAGTCCCGTGATCAAACATAAATACACAACAGAAGAAGACTTTGATTTTTTTTTTTTTTTTTTTTTAAACACAAAATTGAAATTTTTTGACAGCGACAAATGAAAGGAGAAATGCATTAGAGAAGAGATTGTTGCAATTAAGTATCTGCAGCTCAGGAAAAGGAGCGAATGCTATCTTGAACAATGGAGGGGGATGTGCATCTGCCTGTGGAAATGCGCCCCCGCCTCTCAGACAGTGGGTCTGTCCGCGGAGAGACAGAGGGAGAGAGGGGTCAGAGGGAGCACAGGTAATTGAGGTGTCCCCTCCCCTCCCTTTTTTCCAGGGCTTCTCACCCCATCCTTTCACCCCCCACCCTATCCACACAGCGGGCACAATTACGCTCCCCATCACCCGACCAGCTGGCCCCCGTGATCCCACACTTCTTACTAAACGCGACTCCATCAGCCCTTTCCCTCTTAACCTCTCAGCACCCGCTCCGGGGGAATGGTAAGGCTGCACACAAAACTGGGAAGAGAACTCAGACAGTGCTACACTTTTAACACTTAGCCCCCACCCCCCCCACCCCCCAAAAAAAAGAAGAAGAGAAGTTGAGTTAAATGCAGGTTGTGTATTGAGAATTAAACATGGTTTATGGCAGGTGCATGGAGCTGACATCTTGCTATATGAGGCTACAGACTGCAGCTCTGGAAAATGATTTAGCTGCCTGACGATTAAATTTAAGTGTCAATAGGAGGCTGTGGGTTTGTTGTAGTAAAACAGTGTCATTCTTGGTAACAAGACACTGCTCGTGATTTGATAATTAATTTTGCACTTTAAATTAGAAGAAATCTGACACATTTAGATAGATTTGAAGAAAATTGAAATCCTACTTTCAACAAGGAATAGCCTGTCCTACACCTAGTATGCTAACAATTTAAATCAAACTGTAATAGCTATCAACATGTACATTAATTGAGTGGCTTGAAATAGATTTCAACGCTCGGGCATCAGTCTGATCATATTTCTCAAACACGCTTCGAGTGTCTCTTGATAGACAGTGTTTTCACTCCATCCCTTCACATTAATGAGTGCGAAGGCTCTCTTGTGCGTTATTACCTGAAATAATACCATATGGTAAAATGTAAACAACATCTGCATATTCATGTCATAACTTCATCTGTTTAATTAGTTCCAGCAAAGCAGTTTACCCTCTGAGGCCCTCCCTGTCAGAGCAGTGATGGTAGAGCCGTGCCCTGCTGTCGGTCCTGACAGCCCTCCATTGTTCAGTCGACGCTCCTGCCCTGTCTGTTTAATGCCAGGTGCATCTTTACAGGCCACAGATCAGGTGGAGCGAGTTAGGGAGCTTTCCTTTACACTTAGACCAAAAGTGATATATCCCTCTTTAGCAAGGACACCTACAAATTATTTAAGGATGTATAAAAATCAGCCACTGTTAAGCATACACCTATCAACATATATGTAAAAGAGGTGAAGGGCAACTGTTTTCACTCTAGACTGCCACATTGTCAGAAAGAATGTCATATGCACAGCTCGGGTCAATCACGTGTAAAATAATCGCAGATACTGTTTATTTTTTCTATTTAAATTCTGTAAAAGATTAGACCAATTCAACAGACATACGCTTCATGAATAGGTGATCTTTGATATTTAACGCTGCTTCACAGTATTTTTATGCATGTTTAATTTGGCAATCAATATTTCTGTATATTATGGAATCCATGCTAGCAGTGCCAGCAAATTCGCAATATTTTATATCCTGTTTTTCTTTTCTTTTTTTTTTTTTTTGGACATTGGCTATGAAAAGTCATACAAACAAAGAAAAAATAAAGAAAAACAGGGCAATGTGGTATGAGAAGCTCGAGTGGGCATTCTCTAATTAAATTCTCCTTCATCAGGCGCTCGTTTGTGCACAAGCATTAATACTTTTGACCCCATGGAGCCCGAACATAACATGCCTGAGGAAGGAAAAAGAGGAGGGAAATGAAAGCGAAAAACATGAAGGAATATCTTATTAGGGGAGTCAGGCATGTTTTGGCCCTCGTTTCTTGATGGCTGCTCTTGGTGTCGCGACCTACTGGCGTCTAGCTAATACGACAGTGTACGCCGTGCCATTGTTCTCAATCAATAACTAATTATCAAAGTACTGGCTTCGACTCGTATTGTCCTCTTTGCTTGGAGCCCCTTGTTGTGGACTGAAAGACAGAAAGGGGGAAGAAAGGGGAAAGGAGGGTGGCTTTTGGCTGCACAGTGATGCTGCCGCCACAACATCCTCGCAAGCCTTTCAAGATACACTGTGCCGTCAGTTTGAATTACCATCCCCTACTAATTGATATGAATTAGAACAGAAGAATTATTGTTGCTGCTGAATGTCATAACGATATCCTCAAAGTAATCATGGGAGACAAAAAGAGAACAGCACAAAACACACAAGCAGACCAAATAAGAAAAGACAAATTAAGCCGACTCCTGCTAGGGACTTTGCAAACGAGGCTTTAGACAATGGGGAAAGAAAATTAGACTGCTACCAATCTGTATGTTTCATTATTTGAATCTTGTTTGCAAGTATGAACCATGATTTTAACTAAACAGAAAGGATTCTTTTTTCCAGAAAGACAGCATGAAGTTCTGCTGTACTTGTGAGCCATATCTTAACCATCAACAGGTTCAAACGAAGCACTCTAATCACTGATACAATGTCCTTTTATCACCTTGTCATTGTTGGTTGGTTTTTACAAATGAGCTGACAGAAATAGAGGAACCCAGTAATTCGTAGCTGGCAACACAGGGTGGATTGTGTGCTGGTGCCTGCCTGTCTCTGTGCTTCCTAATGGAGTGGGGAGTCCTGTCATCCCACGTGGCAACACAGTTCACTTCTCCGCAGTCCTGTTGGTGCCACTGGCACCAGGACTGGGGGCCAAAGCCCCCAGGAGCCCAGGGGGTGGCTGGTGCCCCAATGGCAGGCAGGGGTCATCCTAGTAAAAGTGCTGCCCTCAGGACAGTGAGTCTAATCCCACAGCAAGAGCATGGCAGCTGGAGCAGCCCATCCGTTCAGCCTGTGTAATGATATCACTTGCACTGGATCTGATGTCTGACCTCATTACCAGAGTTTAATTGCGTTGCTAACAGAGTTTCAGTTCTTCTTTTCTCTGTCCTCTTTCTGTTTTTGACAGCTCTCCAAAAGAATTTCTGTGATGCTTACAAAACTAAATTAATTTCCTATGCATTTGGTTTTGTTTACCATTATAATTAAAAAGAATATTACTAAGTCTTGGCTAAGCAGGTAAAATATGATTATGTGTAAATTTTAATTAGTTTAGGAAAGGAAATACTGTAAAATTAAATCCATGAATATTATTAATGTATTTATAAATTTTGTGAGAGCTCCATGATAGTTGGAAACGTTCAAAACTATAATGCACACTCACATATTGCATATATTTTCAAATAATTAAACTTTTAATTAAAAAAAAAATCTGTCAGAGAAATGTCATTTCAACTGAAACAACAATAAAAATATTTAACCATGCATTGTTTTTGTAAAAAATGACAGACGGTTATTGATAGGGGAATAATTTGAAATAGAAAGTAGGGTATTAAATCAGAAGTTCATTCACACCTTTTAAATATACCTGGTCCGTATCACATTATGTTTATTACAG
Source organism: Xiphias gladius (assembly GCF_016859285.1). NCBI lineage: Eukaryota > Metazoa > Chordata > Actinopteri > Istiophoriformes > Xiphiidae > Xiphias > Xiphias gladius. The sequence continues at coordinate 16,430,614 of NC_053407.1, read as the reverse complement.
ATTAGTGTGAAAAAGCTTCACTACATATGTAAATGACCATGGAGTTCCTCACACTTCTAATTAGGTAATGATTTTTTAAATTCATTGCACTATTTATAAGCAATGATTTAAAAGTGACAATTTTACCTTTAGATTTTTATACTGGTGTTTACATTCAGAAAATTCATGTAAAGCTACATGTTCTGGATAACTATAGAACACTGGGCATTATGTCTCAGGGGAAATATTTCTTTTCTATTTGTGCAGGCTGTTTTGATGCTTTGAATCCAGAAAAGCCAGCCCCCGCCCCAATTTGTTGTGAGCCGTGTGACCTGAGAGCCAGCCGTAACCTGCCCTCCACTATGAAGAAAATAACTCTCTTTCATGCCATGATATCACATGAAATATGAATAATGAAAACAAACAGAGTTGTGGTGTAAATAGGAAGCATGACTGGGGCTTGGAGCTGCAGATACTGGCTTTGTTGCCTTGCTACCACCAGCCCTCTCCCTCCCACGCAGCTCAAGAGGCAGTGTCATCTTAGTTTCCTACTCGACGCCCAAGCTACAGCCCTCCGTAACCCGCACATCCTTAGGAAGATACCACTGGGTCGTGGGGAACGGGCCACCACTGTTAATGGGGTTGCTCTTTGAAGACATCACAACACAAGTAAACAGGGCACTCCGTTGTGTATTAAGTGCACTGAAACTTTGAGTAAAAGTATCTTGATGGGTAAAGGTTACAGGCAGAGGGTATCTGCGTGTGTGCATGCGAACAGTAGTCTGTGTACAGGTGCTGTGAAAGAGACAGTGTGCTGTATTGAAAATGCCTCATTACTACCCTTCCCATTTTCTTGGGCTCATATAGTGTAGCAATGTGCCCTTGAAAACAGACCCCAATTAATTCTTTGCATTGTGCATGCGGATAGATTTTCCAATATTCTCATCATGAAAGAGCAATTATAATTCCATGATTCATATGCACACTCCATTTGAAGCAGCTATCCTCGCCCATTGTCAGTTGTCAGAGTAGAGGATAAACCATGAAAAGGCCTAATCCTGCTATGGGCAGCAGGCTTTAATGAGCAGCCTGTCTCAGGCAGAGCCATGTGATACCCTGGCTGGGGCCAGACCAGTGCAACGTGGAGGTCAGCTCCTAATGGAGGGCTCCATGGCTTCCCCTCTGGAGAAGGGCGGAGCCCACTTACTTTGACCTGTTAAGTCAAGTTGCTCTCCTCTGACCCTCCAAAAGATGCCTGGATGTGGGAGATTGTCAGGGAAACTACAGCACAAACAGCCGTGCCGCCTGCAGGCAACGAGGCTAGCTAGAAATGAAAGGAGGAAAAAAAGAAAACGCCAGCTCAGAACAAGAGACTGGAGCCTGTGAAAGATGTAAATTCAAAGCAAAAGCAGCAGAACTTTAACCTATCGGCTATTATGCAGCAAGTGAAACAGAGCTGCCGCTTGGAATTAGGGGACAATAGGGAGTTCAGGCTAGGGGCATTTAACCAATGGACAGCTAGTGTATCAGATCCCAATCTTAATGACATCAGTGACCGAAGCTTTGCAGAAACTCTGATCTCTGGTGGCATAAAGAAAGGGTCACACCCAGAGGGGATTAGTAAAATATATGGAAAAAACGGAAAAAAATAGGAAAATATGAAAAAAAGAAAGGATAATGAAAAGAGGTTATGAGAAACCAAGGAGAATATTATTACTGGACTTCACTGAGATGCAGAGGGGAGGAAAAAGCTGTGCAAACAGTCATGGGACTGCAAAGTCAATAATATGTGCAATCTTCACAGACAGAAAGCTATAATCAAAAAAAATCCATATTGAAGGTGAATGCCAGAGTTTTTCAAAATGTCAGTGGAGTGTGTTTGCAGAAGGGCAGGAATGACAGATGAAGAGCAGGGAGGTGAGTGGCAGGGACACGAGGACAGGCGGACTCTGTGCTGATGAGGTCCTGGACACAGAGACCAGCCAAAGGGCAGCACCGGGCCAGTAGAGCACTCTGCCTCAGCCTGCTCCCTACAGAAAAGCCAAGAGGAGTCAGCAGTGCTACTGCTATCTAATGGGAACCATCCACTTAAAATTCATAGGTTAACAAGACAGTAGGCAGTCTGGATTGCAAAATGGTAGCAAGAGTGATTTGTGAAGACACTTTAAATCGACAATTTTAGCGATGATAAAATAAATTTTTCCTACCTAGTACGGTCCTATAAAATACAATGCTTTGTACGACCAGGCAACATAGCAACTGAAAACTGGGCAATTGTGGAGGAAGTGCAGTTTCAGTGAATATAAGCAGTTAAGTTGTGTCATTTTAGAGATATAGATATTTTCCATTTTCAACTCTGACAAAGATGCAGTGAAATGGAGGGGCCATTTTTTTTCCCCCATTTCTGTCTCGTAAATCCTTTTCAAACGCAATTCCTTTTCTTCTTTTGAGGTCTTTTAAGTCATTATAAATGTTTTCTCTCTCCCTCTCTCTCTCTGTCTGTCTCTCTCTCTCTCTCTCCCTCTCCCTAGCTTTAGTTTTCTTGAATAAAATAAGTGCAGATTTGCTGGAAATCAGTGGCTTTTGTGTGTGGCTGCAGGAGCATGGTGAAATGTTTGGACACTAATACCCATTCATTTCGGTAGCGCCATAAATAAAAGCTGCCAGCTATGCGGCTGCCGTGAAGTGGTATTCTTTGGTGCCCAGCAGGATGTCCTGTTCACATTAGCGCAGCAGGGAAAACTGGCCGGAACAGCCAGACAACTAAATCAAGACATTGTCAACTTCTGACAAAATTGCTATAGGGGGGAGAACTGGTTTTAAGAGGAGTTGTGCATGTCTGGTTGTGTGCATGTTGCAGTGTCTGTGTGTGTGTCTGTGCGTGTGTGTCTGTGTGTTTGTAAGACAGAGAGAAACAGAGAGGGAGAGCAGGAGAATGAGAGAACAAGAGAGGCGTGGGGGAGATACATCTTTTCAAAATGCTGTATATTCTGAAAAAATAATTTCTAACAGAGTAACACCATGGGGCTGACATGAATGAGGAAATGTTCCTTGAGTGGAGAGACAGTGCTCAGCTCAAGAAATAAAACCTAAACCTCGACAAACACTCATGTCCTGCTGTGTTTTTTTCCCAATCCATGCCAAAATGCCTCACAGGATCAATTTTCCAATATGTACCAAAGTTTTGCAAGCTTTCAAATTTAGATATGATAGAAAATCACCTGCAATGTGTTCCAAATTTGTCACTGAGCTTGAATCCAGCCATTGGATTTTGACTTGTTTTTGGGTGACAAGGCTCTGGCCTCCAGTCATTCTGAGCCACCTAATTAACAACTGAACATAAGTCTCCTGTCTGCACATATAAACTTTACTAATCCCCCTCAACCAAAAGGGAAAAAAAAAAAGGATCAGAGGTAAATCTTTGAGCATCTGTGCTAAACTTACACCACGTCAGGGCAAACAGCACACATGTGACTGTCATAAAGCATACTCCTTTAAACAAAGTCCCAGCCCTGGGCTAGATTTGCAGGTGGTCGATTGCCTGGTCTTCACATAGGTTAACTCTTAGGGAGTGCTAAAAGCTGCAGGTCTGAAAGAGAGTCCTATCATCAGAGGAGGCCTTAGTGCCAACAAGACCCAGATAATGTCAACTCTGACCTCAGTTAAGTACATAACACAGCAAGAGCTCTTGGATGTGCTGCCCAGAACAATGTACGGGGAGAAGGGAAATGCTGCGCCAGGGCCACAGCTGGGACATACCATGCCAGTGGGCCTGCCATTTTGATTAGGGGTAAGTAAGCCTTTTAACTTAGTAAGACTGAAAAGAAAAAAAAAGAAAGGGTGGAGTTTCTATTCATATCTTTTCGGCCTTATAAAACCTACTTGACAACACAGTGGTTCAACACTTCCCTACAATGGGGAAGTGAACCATTACGGTGCATGTCAGAGGACTAATGTGTACCGCAGATTATAAGTGGAGGAAAAGAATGAAATGAGGTTTGGCAGTGCCACCGTGAGGTTGCGGCTGGATTTTGTGTATCTCGAGGCATCCTGGAGCCCGTCCAGACTGCCCCTCTTTTGGAGTTCTGTGAACTGGAGATGAGGAGTGCTCCCTCTTTCTGCAGGCTCTAAGTTCGAGTCTTTGCTGTAGGGTTCAGTGGACCTTGAGAAAACACCAGTGAATCCGTCACCATCATCCCTCCTGGGACAAAGCTGGCTGGCCACTTCTGAAGCGCCAGTGACCCAAGGCTTGAACCCTGCTGCTCTCCATTCCCTGCCCTACGCAGCCACTGGGAATCTATGACCTCAAGTTCATCGGGAATCACACACTTGCATGGCAGCTTCAAAAGCAATGGCTGGCTCTGTCGTGTTTTTAAACTGTGTTGTGCCCTCCACCGGCTCTGCACAAATTAACAAAACAAAATATTGATAATTCTGAAACAGAGACAGCGTGCTTATTTATTTTCCAGGAAGCAAAGACATATCACGGAAACAGATCTCTGCTTTTTTTTTTTAAACATTTGGGTCTCCACATCAAAAACATATCATGAAAATATGAAAACAGTTTTGATTTTGTAATAGCTTTCTTACTGCATCCAAGCCCAGATGGTTCTTAATTGGTTGGCAAAGGGAGCAAGAGGTCTTTTTTTGAGGCGTGAGTGTGTGATTGTTGCTGCTGAATTGCTGCTGTGAAAGGCTGGCTGCGTGATGTGGAGATGGAACAGTGTGAGAAGAGGTCACACAAAGGAGCCACCAGCCTCGCACGCGGGGGGATACTGGGGGTGCATGATGTATGTCTGTTGGGAGGGGGGGGCTTAAGATGAAAAAGTGGAGACATGGAAGGGTGGTGGACATACAGAAAATCTACTAATAGAATGAGAAATTCATTAAGACTGTTTTATCCAGTGACAACAGTTCTGTCATGTACTATAATGCTGCCCAGGCACAGTATTTATATTAAACACTTTAACATCTAGAAAAAGGTGAATTAACCAAAACCACAGTTACTTAAACTATGGTAGTTTTTGGCTATCTCTGTAAAATATGTCTAATTACCATTTATGCACATTAACATAAAAGCCATTTCCCCCCAATACCATTATTACCACTTACTGCCAAGTATTTATATTATGGCCTGTGAAGAAATACATACATAAAAAAACAAATTCTTCCTATTAGGGGTGTATTGGTACATGTATTTAACACAAACAAGTTGGTACAGGAAGTTCTTTCAATAGAAAACTTTTTTTCTGGTTTGGTACAGAACATGAACCAAATAATTAAAGGGCTATTACTGTAAAACAGTCTAATTAAAGTCGGCATCTTGGAACATGCAGAGCATCAATTTAAATGTTTCACCCAGACAGGTTTGGGAGTGTGCCAATTGTTGACTGTTACAGTAACAACACCAATTACAGTGCATAACTTACAGTACTAGCTTAGAAAATATACTAGCTAGCATCATAAGATGAATGCAAGTGAGAGGCCAGAGAAGAAAAAGCCTCCCATGTAATAAATATCCACTGTTCAGAGCAATTCCCAGTAAATTCTAACAATCCTGGATAAGAAGTTGTGGACAAAAGGAAAACTATGTAAGAATAAATTTTATCTTCTTTTTTTTCCCACCGTGACAAAAGTTCTTGACCCCAAAACAGTACACAGCGAATTGTAGTGTGCACTTTTACACTCCTATTCTATATAGTAAACTGAAAGTACTTCACCTTATTTCAACACACTGTTGACTCCCACAGCTGCATTATTACACATATTCCTTGTAGGTCAAATAAATTTAACTGAGCTGTCTTTGCTTAATAAAACCGGCTCTGAGAGGGGAGATATAACAAGGAAAGATGAAGACCTAACACTTGTGCTACACCTTCTAACAGGATGTCTTTATGAGCAAAGGGTAAAATTAAGCTGTGTCAAAATGGCAGGCCATGGGAGAGGTTGCAGTAGACATCAAATCAACAGCAGTCCAATACACGATCCCATTATCAATGACACTATATGGGTGCCCCGGGCCAAAAGTCCTCTGCACTGCAGAAGTTAAGGTGTTGCTTGATTCATTAGTGCCCGTGTCTGTGCCGAGGTGATGACTCTCTCATTGTCCTGAGAGGAGTGAAAACTGGAATGTCTTTTCTTCCTGTCAACACTATGTCACTTTAATTTCTTTTTCTGACGCCCAGTCTTGACACCTGGAAAGGTTTGACCGAGCATGGTAGCAAGGGATCATAGGAGAGTCCTATTTAAAGGGAGTGGTTGACACTGTTGACATTTCATTCTCCCTCTTCCTTGCAGCCTCACCTTTTCTTGTGAGAATAGAAAAATACATTGCATTAAAGGTAGATAAGTTGTTCATTGTTTTAAAGACCAGATACTGATCAGTCATAACTCAGATGTTCCTTAAGAATTTGGCCAGACACTGACACTATCATCTGCGTGTTTGAAACTGATCACAGCTGGCCAAGGGAGGTATTATAGATATTAAAATATCTTGCAGTAAATTAAATTAAAGATGCAATCTCACTCACATTATTATTAACATGACTAAGAGGCAGATTTATTCAGGCAATTTCATTGATTAAAATATACTGCAGTCAAACTAAACAAAATCGTTAAAAGAATGATTGTAATGCACATTATTGTCTAGTATTTGTGTTGAAACATTTACAGTATGAAGTCACCCATAACACACTCTTAGAATATAATAGCTGTCAATGGATGCATAGTGCTAATAATGTAACGTGCCCCTCCCTAAGGGAGCTGATCTCCTCATCTGGGTCATGGTGAGTATTAAAAGGGTTAAGGGTGCACAGTAAATTTATTGTGGGTCTTCCAGCACCAATGGGCCGGAGCACTAATGGATGACCTTGGGGTTTGGCTGTTCCAGACTTGAGGAGATCATGTCTCACCACCTCCCTACCACCAGTATGACCCTGGCCCTCTCTGCCCCTGGCCTCAACCTTTAACTCACTGATCTTTGACCAAATTATTAAGCAGACACCTGCTTTCCGGTGTATGGTCAGAGTGGGGGGAGGACTCACTCTGGGTACTCTAATTTGATGTAGATGTGTGGTGTGACAGTATCCATCTCGCCAAAGATAAACCCATCTGTTAGACTTCCCAGCAGGATGACTTTCACTGACACCTGCATGCAGTGTAATCATTTTACTGTTTACACTGCTGTAATATAACTTAAAAATGTAATTCGCCTAAGTAATTTTAATTTTAAATTTAGCATTATTATTTGAATTCTAACATTATTATTTGAATTCATACAATGATATTGATTTATGACGACATTATCGCCACACAATGCTGCATATAATTTATAAGGACAAGTCCCTGCGTGAGGGGACCAGTATTTTTGGGAAATTAACTTGGGCCCTGTGGCAGTTGGTTCCAGTGAAATTATGTCCTGTTTCATCCGATATATGTACAATAACTTTCAGGTACAGTCCTCCAAGACAGACAAATTGTAGTAACCTATACCTGCTACTAGGTTCCTGCTACTAGGTTTTGATAGCAAATGAACAGCTCAATCCAACTAATTTTCTATTCATGTATTTCACCCTCAAAGCTCATTAATAACAAGATAAACTAGCCACTTCGATGTATCATTTGTACATTATAAAAGGCAAAGGGATAAACACATACGCCATGACTTTGTTTTCATTTACATTATTACCATTTCATTTTCATATATTTTTTTTTTTTTCTGAGACCAAAAAATTCACACAATCACATATTCATGCTACACACATACACACACACAGTAACCCTGAAAGTGGAGGTGGGCCAGAAAATTTTGTGAATTTATCCAATATGAAATACAGTCCTCCTTCAAGGGCACTGAGGTACAGGGACCAGCCCCAAAGACTGCTATGGACCTAAGGGACTAGTATGTGTCAAACTTGAGGGAAAAAGGAGAGAAAAAATCCTGCCATTAAGGTATAGCTTGGAAATGACACTGACCCAGGTCTGCCATCTTGAATTGTCCCACCATCTGCACAAATGTGAACTTTGCCTTTAAATCCTGGCTTCTCAATTAACATGTCCAGCTGGGTGGAGAATTCCGTCAGCTCCCTAATATCATTACTGCCACACCAGACTGTGATATAAATATTAAAAAAGTGCCCAGAGCTCTCTGCTTGCTATGTGAGAGATTCTACCTCTTGGGTCATAATGAAGTGCACCCATATAGCAGGCTAACTGCAGCACACGTGGTCTTATTAGGGCTCCTGCAGACCGTAAGACAGAGAGGATAAATGTTTTGGGCCATCTTTTTTTTGTGAGTTTTTATTCTCTTTTACTGATGGGGGATCTTAGACACAAGACAGCACCTATATGGCAAAACAACATATCCACCAATGCTCTACGACAGCAGAGACTCAAGCCTCTTTGAGATATTCTAGTGGTCACAAACAAAGAGGGTTTAGAAAGCATCAAGTCTTATTCCAAAATGCAAGCTGTGTGGTCTTTGTGATAGCCCCATTACAGCATGAAGGACTCTTACTTTAGGCAGTATGTCTGCGTGTCTCTGTCTGTGCTTGCTTGTATGGATAACTGTACTTTCCAGGAAAAGAGATCTTAAGAGGAAGTCTTTGAATGTAGGACATTGGCGCTGTAGCGGTTAATCTCCCCCCACGGCTTTACAGACGGCTGTGGATTTAGGAGTTGGCATCATAACTGACCAGTGCTGTTTGATTAGATAACAGGGGATCGACTGCAGGCATCAGTGGTCCACCGCGCTGAAATGAAACAGTTTGCTCTTCGCCCGTTCTGCTTAGAACACGATGGGGGTGATTCTTCAACACTCTGATGCCACAAGCTGCCAAGCAGCGTCCACCAGAGCGATACCACGATCATGGCGATACTACTGAAAGCACCAGCTTGTACCAGATGTTGGGAATTAGCTGTCCCTTTGGCTGTCATGGGTTGTGCCCTGCAGCTCTCCTTGAGACTCAATGTGTGGGATTGCAGGTGTTGATGAGTTGCCAAAAGGGGCATGGAAAGATACTTAGGTTTAAAAGAAGTGGCAACTACACTGTTACAGCGAAAACTGCAGTCTGCACTGACCATGTTTTTTGGCTTTTAAGCCAGTCACAGTGTAGCCAAAGATGCAGACTGGCTCATTATGCTTGGTGAAGATGCTGACCAGAAGAATAGCCTTTTGTCTACATTTGATAGTAAGAGAAGTGATGCACCGCATGGATGAGTACTCTGAGGGGACAGACTGAGGAGCAGGAGGCTCCACATTTCCTGCAAAACATTTCCATTGTTTTTCGATTTCCATTTCTATCGCAAAGCGTGTTGCAAATAATCCCCAACATTTGTGTTGTACACTATATAATCATCGTTCTCCTCTGACTGCTATTGTGATTTTATTGTGAGTTTAAATACTGCAAGGGAATCATGCTGAATGTTGTAACTATGTTAATCTATATTTAATTCAAGTTCTCTGAAGGCTTGTATGGCAGTAGCAGGACTGACTGGTTAAGCTCGGCCCTCGCTGTACTGTGGTGGAGGGTCTTTGTTCCCTAAAACGAAATATACTCTTAGTGCATAGGGGTGGATGTCACTTCAGATACAGATGCATTTGGGGTCTGCATGGGGGGAAATAATGTGCAACAATGATATCTTTGATCATTGCTAGAACTCCCCAACACAGGAACTGTGTCGAGTGTGGTTATCATCAACCCCTTTCTATTCCCCCAGCACAAATCATTTCATGGCTCCTTCATCCCATGTGCCGAACTGGGTTTCAAAAGCAATTTCAGCTGAAAAATAAGGTGCTTTTCTTCAATTTCAAGCCATTTGTATCAGGGTTAGTGTTGTTTACCTAGCTAGTACACTGGTATTTACATACCTCTTTAAAGAAAAAAATGGCCTGGTATGATTTATGGACTGCAGCAAGAGTGCAATTTTCTATGTCGTACACCTAATCTGAGAGGGTATGGAGAAAGGTCACATTGACCATACAAATACCATGGCCCTTCCACAGAGAGTGGGTGGATATTCATTCTCTTTAAAAAAACGTCAGTTAGGTCTGATTTATGATATGCAGAGCACACCGGGCTCGACAACACCCTTGCTTTCAGCATTATATCTGGGCCAATGTTGCACAGTGAATAAGAAAAGAGAATAATTTGTCCAAAACTACTGTCTTTGATAACACCAGTTATTTTGTCTTAGTTCTGCAGTTTTAGTTCTTTTCTTAGTTTGCTTGTATAACAATGAAAAGAAAAATAACAAAAGCAGCAAATAATGTGAAATAAATACAAAGAAGAAAGAGAGACAAAAAGAACTGGAGAGACATGCTGTCAGGTGTTAGGATCAATGCCATGTTTTAGAGTTGTAACCTTTAGCCTCCCCCTTGACACCAGTGTGATATGATACCATGAGACTCATAGAGATGGAAAATACATTTTCACGTACTTAGCGAATACGATACTGCTATGAGGCCTTCTCCTCAATTTCCCAAACACATCTTTCCTTTATGATG